>NC_080778.1:6060606-6363636 GCF_020826845.1 Diceros bicornis minor | reverse complement strand
AGAGCTAAAGTAATATGAATAACATCAGTAAGATAAAGGGTAAAGAAGTAATGTAGTTAGCTAAACTCTTACGTTCTGAAAGAATAAATATTAATTCGATCAAGGATATAATACAAGCTGTGTATTATACTTATGAAAGAAACCACCAGGAGAACCCAAACGGGAACGGTAAAAGAGGAATAACTCTCTGGGGAGTGCAACTAGAGCTTAAAAGGGAGGTAGGAAAAGACAGCTTCTTTGCATTCTATGTCCTGCTGTTATATGATTTGTTCCTGTGTGTCTGACACTTTGAATAGCATAGCAATTCTAAAATGAATAAAAAAATAAGACAGTAATGGAAGTCAGATAAATGACAACTTCTGAGAGTGAGAGGGTATTGATTAAAAAGCAACATGAGGGAACTTTCTGCGGTGATAGAAAAGTTCTATATATTGATGCAGATGGTGAGTATATAGATCTATACATATATAAAATGTCATTGAGCAGAACACAAGATTTGCTCATTTTCATGTAAATTATACTGTAATGAATAATATAAAGCAAGAAAAATAGCAGGGAAAATATCTGGTACTCATTAGGCATTGATTTGATTGCTTGTATATAGGGCACTCCACAAATATTTAACATTATTAACACAAATGATCATTTATAGAGTCTATAACAAACCAGAAACATTTAATATTATTGGTATGTGTATCAGTGAGGGTTCATTCAGCTGTAAATAACAGAAATCTACAACCAGTGACTTAACAAAAGATTTTGTTCACCTCATTTTCTTTCTGGTGTCACTACCGTATCGGGGGTCTGAGTTCACGTTTTTGTAATTTTCTCCACAATCCTCCCCCCTAAGTCACGGTCAGAAATAGCTGCCTCAGCTCTAAACAACATTACTTCTGTATTCAAATCAAGAAGAGGAGAAAAGATTCATTAAGGTATGTCCATTTTATTAGAAAATTGAAAACGTTTTCCGAATCTCTAGAATATATTTCTCCTTATAAATGTTGGTAAGCAAGCACGACTTTTGAGCCTCTAACTAACTTATCTACTCACGGAATTTCAAATCCCTGGCAGGTAGGGTCATGTCATATGCTTTATTTATTTTTCCCCTAGTACATGTAAAAAAATATCTTTCTACATTTTTTATTAACTAATCCTCGTTAAGATATTTTCTCATAAGACTGAAAACCTAATTAAAGACCTATTAGCCACACTCTAATCCCAAATGAATCCACAAAGCCGTAACAACAACACTACTTTAGGCAGTGCAGTGTTCCAGGGGGTGCTGGTGCCCAGGCTTGGAGGTCTCAACACGGGCTGCGTGGCTATTATCAAAGAACATTTAAACACAAGTTTCACAATTAGATGACATCTGAGTTTCTTTCAAATTCTGAGATTTTGTGAAAAAAAAATTTTGAATTTTCCCTTGTAAAAGAAAAACCTAATCTGCAGTCTGACACTTTGGTGTTCTCATTTTTCAATTATGGAGACCCGACTTCAAGAAATATAATGTCTTATGTCAAATGAAAAATGAATTCTGACCTTCTATTTTTTACGGTAGGAAATGGACTGACTGAAGAGAAGATTAAATGTGACTTAGGAAGGAAGCTTGAAAGATCTATGAAGTAAGAACGTGGGCCTGTCTCTAACTGACTACATGGCACTGAATTGAGAATTGTCTTGATTCCACCTTCTGTGTGGTGCAGATTCGGGTAGTGATTATGTTTCTTCACTAAATATATCAAAAATTCAGCATGCTATCATCCTAATTATTAGGGATGAATTTTAAAAGTGTGAGCTACACAACTTCCCTTAGTATTAAAATAGTCCATCCCGCCATCAGTAACTACATCAGAAGAGTTCCAACACACTTAGCGTAACAGAAGGGTCCATTACCACTTAACATAGTTTTAATGGACTGAAATGTAAAAGGATTATTCGTAGTCAATTTACCCCCTCTTGCTATAGTTAGGATATTTAGGCAAAGGACTCATAGTGTGGGCTATCTATTTATTTCAGTTGTATTAATTAACACTGTTTATCTCAGTGAGTGGGACTTCAGAGGTGACTCACATTGACCCTGAAGATGAGGATCACGAAGAGGATGTCTCTGCATTTCACATGGACAGACTTGGTCTCGATGTCATGGCAGTTCTCAGGAAATGGCCTGAGAGAGTTACATTTACTCAAACCATCTTCCACTTATGTGTCTTATCTTGAAATAGTTATTATTCTACTAGAGTTGTTGGTCTGAATATAATAAAATGGAGATATTTTATCAGTTAATGAACATCTCAATCTTTGATTGCTATACAATTGCTAATAAAGTTGTTACTTTCTCCAAAGGATTTCAAAACCACTGCAGAACAGAAAACCTGGGTCATCAATCTGAAAAGGTTTCTTAACATATTAGAAGCCATAAAACAGAGAGAGATATTTGTAAATGACTAAAGTTTATGTGTAAAAAATTGCTATAGAGAGCAATCTGTTTTTGGTTTCAGAAATATAATAGTAGCTTTCAAATGAAGAGTGTGATTTC
Organism: Diceros bicornis minor; assembly: GCF_020826845.1. Lineage (NCBI taxonomy): Eukaryota > Metazoa > Chordata > Mammalia > Perissodactyla > Rhinocerotidae > Diceros > Diceros bicornis. The sequence goes on along the minus strand of NC_080778.1, from coordinate 6,361,100 downwards.
TGATTTAGGAATTTCTGGTGTTTTCAGACTGTCCTTTTGTGTTATAGGTAGAACACCATTCTACCTGTTGAATCACTAATGGTTCCTGGTTCCAAAATTCTGCATGTAAATATCATGCCGGTACTGAAAGTTGTGAAGCTAATTAAAAGCTGTATAGTTCAGGTATACATCATCTGAAGTATTCCAGAACTAAACCAGGGTCTACAATACTGGTAAAAAAAAAAATCAAAATTGCCAAAGAAGAGGTTTTTATTAAATGCTAAATATAATGCAATTTCAAGGCATGTAGCATAAGGAGTGGTAAAAAAATTAAAGAAATATTATTAGAGAATAATTTTAAAGCTATTTAAGCAGAATATACTGCATTTATTAGATATGTATTTATTTATTATTGAGGTATAATTGACATCTAACATTATATTAGTTTTAGGTATGCAACATATGATTTGATATTTGTTTATATTGTGAAATGATCACCACAGTAAGTCTAGTTAACATCTGTCATCATACATAGTTACAAATTGTTTTTCTTGTGATGAGACTTTTAAGATCTACTCTCTTAGCAACTTTCAAATATACCATACAGTATCATTAACTATGGTCACCATACTGTACATTACACCCCCATGACTTAATTATTTTATAACTAGAAGTTTTTACTTTTTGAACCTCTTCACCTGAGTTTCCTATCGTCCACCACCCACCTCTGGCAACCACCAATCTGTTTTCTGTATCTATGAGCTTGTTTTTTGCTGATTTTGTTTTTTAAAATTTCACATATAAGTGAGATCATACATTATTTGTCTTACTCTGTCTGACATATTTCACTTAGCATAATGCCCTCAAGTTTCATCCATATTGTCACAAATGGCAAGACTTCATTCTTTTTTTATGGCTGAATAATATTCCATTGTATATATACCACATCTTCTTTATCCATTTATCCATTGATGGACACTTAGGTGGTATCTATATCTTGGCTATTGTGGATAATGCTGCAGTGAACAAGGTGATGCGTATATCATTCTGAGTCAATGTTTTTGTTTTCTTTAGATAAATACCCAGAAGTGAAATGGCTGCATCATGTGTTAGTTCTAATTTTTTTTTTCTTTTTCTGAGCAGGATTCACCCTGAGCTGACACCTGTGCCAATCTTCCTCTATTTTGTATGTGGGTCGCCACCACAGCATGGTCACCAATGAGTGGTATAGTTCTGTGCCCAGGATCCAAACCTGCGAACCCGAGCCACCAAACTTAACTGCTAGCCCCCGGGGCTGGCCCCGGTAGCTCTATTTTTAATTTTTTGAGGAAACTTCATACTGTTTTCAATAGTGGCTGCACAATTTACCTTTCCACCAACAGTGCACAAGGGTTTCCTTTTCTCCACATCTTTGCCAACGCTTCTTGTTTCTTGCATTTTTGATAATAACCATTCTGATAGATGTGAGGTCATATCTCATGGTGGTTTTGATCCTGTTGATTAGTGATGTTGAGCATCTTTTCATGTATAACTATGGGCCTTCTGTATGTGTTTTTTGGAAAAATATCTTTCAGACCCTGTGCCCATTTTTTAATTGAATTGTTTGGTATTTTTTGCTGTTGCATTGTATAAGTCCTTTCTATATTTTGGATATTAACCCATTATCAGATACATAGTTTGCAAATATCTTCTCCCATTCAGTAGGTTACTTTTTCATTTTGAGGATGATTTCTTTTGCTGTGAGGAAAATTTTAGTTTGATGTTTGTTTAATTATTTTTTAAAAGACACTTCTATACTTCTTAAGTATTTGCCTTCAGTTTGCTACTTTGATTTAGACCATGAAGAAACCTGTTACTTTAATGCTTCAATATTTAAACCTGAAAATTAACAATATTAAATAATTAACACTTCTGAAATTAGAGAGTACTTAAAACTAAAATAATAGAAATCTTACAAATAAAAACAGATCTCATGTTTATGCAATGTAAATAGTTTTTAACTTTTTTAGGTATTTTTCATTATAGTGACATTGATAGCTTAAAATAGATAAAATCAGAATTCATAAGCAACTTAGTTCAGTTTCATTTTTCCATTTAATATTTTACTATAAATATTTCATTCAATGATGCATAATCTTGATATATATGCCTCTAATGGCTGCATAATACCTCATTAATTTGATACACTAAATTTTTCTTATTTGTCTTTTGTAAAGATTTTTTGGTTTTGGTTACCAGTAAGAAGATGCCACACAACAAACAAAAGTTGACTCCAATTTTCCAAAATAGGTAATTGGTTAAGTAAAGTAGGTGACACTTCTACCCATACATGTAGACTATCAATGAAATATTATGTTGCAAAGGTAGAAGAGTGTTTAAAAATGTGAAAATATTTACAATGTCTTACACGTTTAAAAGAATCCACTATAGTCTGTGTCGGACAATCATCACTTTTAAGGAAAAATTACACATATGCACAGGTTTCCATATACAAAAACATCTGGAAGTATGTAAACTAAGCTTTAGAGCGGTTATCTCTAAATAGCAAGATTATTTATTTTCTTTTTTTCTTGTGTTTTGCTAATATCCAAACTTTGCGGATTTTTTATTATAAATACATTTTTGTTTTAGAAAGTAAGCTTATCAGAAAACAGAAAAATTGGCAACTAATGCTGTTAGTGTTGAGGTAAAAGCAGTGCCCTAAAATGTTTTGGAAAACAACATAATGATATATGGCAAGAGACATAAAATACTTAACATTTGACCAGTAATTTTACTCCTGCACGTTCATCTTAAAGAAATAATTCAATATAAAGAAAATGATATATGAACAAATGTTTTAGATGAAAAAAACTGAAGAAGATATATTTCAAAATAAAGTATTGGCATAATAAATTATGACTTGTCAATAAGAAGGAATGTTATGTAGCTATGCACTAATGAACAGTTTGTGGGGGTATTATTTAGCAAATTGATTTCTGAAAAACAATTTATAAATTTGAATTCGAATTTTTAATATGTATATAATCACTTTGCAGATTTGCAGAAATTTATTCATAGCAAAAATAGACAATATGCACTAAGATGTTTGTATAAAGATATTTACAATAAGAAAAACTGTAAATAACTTAAGTGGTGTTTTCAGGATATTTTGTAGAACAGACGTGTTCTAATTTAAAAAAATCCTTCTTGATCAGTATGTATATTGTCCATTATTTTTGCCCATTTTAAACAATATTATAATGCACAACATGAATGCCATGAATGGGGGTGAAAAATATTTAGTCAGCATTTTCCATATTACTAGATTGTCAACAGTTTGTTTATAAATTTAGGATATTTCTGTCCATATTTTTGCCTTTTTAAATTTTAGGTGACTTTGATCATTGCATATGCTAACATTTTTCCAGTTACATAATTTCTAACTCGTTTTTCCCAGTCATTCAGTTATCTTTTATCTTTGTTGACTCCCATGATATATAAGTTTCAATTTTTGTGAAACCAAATCAGTCAAACTTTTCTGCTTCTGAGATTTGGGCTTTCCAAACCCAAACACCCCAACATCAATGCCACAAAGATAGTCTCATAGTTTCTCTAACACATGTATATATTTTAAGAATGTTTATATCTTTTAAACAATAAGAATTTAATTTTGTGCATAATAAAGAAGCATCTAGTTTTTTTTAATTGTGGAGATCCATCCTGCTTCCACTGATTTGAAATGCCACCTTTATCATAAATTAAATTCATATATATATGTGGATTTGTTTCTGGACTTATTTTTTCTATGTCATTGATCAATATTTTGAGTCAATACTATCATTATTGTAATAGTTTACTAGTATATTTTAAGATATACTTGTAAAGAAATATTTGTAATGGGTGATATTGTTGCTTAAACTTGTAGGTCTGCACCTGGGATCTGAACACGGGGACCTTGGGCCACCGAAGTGGAGTATGAGAACTTTGACACTGCGCCACCAGGCCAGCCCCAGTTTTGATTTTTTTAATTGATTATTTTCAAAGGACCAGTTTTTAGATTCATCAATGAAGTCTATATTGTGTTTTGCATTTAATTAATTTCTTTGATTTTTATTAATTCCTTCATTCTACTATTAGATTTATTATGTTGGGTATGTTTTTATTTTCATGATTTGAAGATATAGTTCAATTATTTTCAATCTTTTCATTTTATAATAAATGCATGTCAAGCTACAAATTTCTGTTTTCAATTTCTATTCTTTACTACATTATGATATTGTGTTTAGAAAATATGTTTTGTTATTTATGATTTTTTTACTCATTGAGACTATTTGTAGCCTCATATATTATAATTACCTTTTTATAGTTTCCATGTTTTTAATAAAATATTTTTCTTCTCTGTTAATTGCATATACTGTATTATGCGTGTATGGGTATGTGTACAAACTCAAGCATACTTACTGTACTGTACCAAGACCCCACATTCTTACTCATTTTTGCCTAATTTATCATTAGAGAGGAGTTTGTTATTGCCTTTAAGGATGAATAATTGAATATTAAAATGCAGCTATATACTCTCTTCTCTTTCTTCTTTCTCTGCTCTCTTTGTTCAGTCTAGAAATACTTCAAGCTCCACTCTGTTACTTTCTTCCCAAGCTATAATCTCTCTCCATCCCAACCACCCAACTGGTTTAGACAGCCATGTAGGGAGTCCGATCCAGGGCAACACGGCTCTGCTACCTGCTGCTCATCACAAGTGGGGGCCACAGATCGACTGTTCCTGCTGAACTAAATGCAGCTTTTAAAGTAAGTGAGCTCCAGGTAATTCGCCACATGCCTCTCTCTCCCTTTGGCTCTTTTATTGATTCATCCTTCGCTTAGGTCCTCTGGTCTTTACTGTAGAATTTTTCTGGGGATTTTTTGAACTCTAGCTTCTCAACTTCTATTTCTCCTCCAGCCTAGTTATTTTGCTGGCTCTCTTTGAGATATTACTCAGAATTTCTAACTTGCTGATTACGCCACTTCTTTTTTCCAGCTTTGCAATATCTTTTCAATTATTTCAAGGAATTTGGGGTAGAAAGGTAGATGTAGACGTATACTGAAACACGATAGCTTAATAAAATATACCCTCTATTCAGATGTCTACGTGTCATTTAAAAATGTAATCACTTAAATCTATTTTCCTTGCTATATTAGATGCTAGTAGGGTTTAATTTTCTGTATATTTGGTAACAATCCAGTATAATTTAAATTATTAAAGTGACTTGAACAAATACAAAGAAATTGAAATAGCAAACAAGCCTTTTTATGTGCAAAAAGGCAGTCTTGTTTTCACGTGTTAGAACTATAGGCGTGATGGTACACCAAGATGAGTTTCAAATGTATCAATTTTTTCTTAAGTTAGCAAAAATATTTTATGTAACTTTTTTGTAATCATTATTTCTGCCTCCAGGAGTTTGATTTTAACCGTACTTTGGGAAGGTGAAACCACAACTCTTATGGAATCAAATCACTACAATGAAAATGACAGAGTAATGTTAGTTACTCTTAGGAAAAAAGATTGTGAAAAATGATCAAGAGTAAAGTCTTACCTCTAAAAAAATACAAGTTCCTCCGATAACAACATATTTGTTCTGAGCTCTAGAATACAGCATAAAAGTAAATAACAAATAAATATTAAAGATACCTACAAATTCTCCATACCCCAAACGTTACCAAATCTTACTTATCCCTTACTGCGTTGTCACCATTTCAGCCAAAGCCGGCAATGACTCTAACCTGTCGTCATGTGCTGATCTCAGCCCATCAATAAGCCATGTCGTAGTTGGACCTGCCCTTGTGGTTCTTACTGTGATTACGAGACATCTTTCAGCAACAAACATCAGGAAACTTTGTAAAAAATAAATACGGGATCTGGGAATTACACAGCACTTTACTTACTGGAGCCACACAGTGAGGTTGTGGGGGGCTGTGTGGGCATGGACCTGGAGTTCTGCTTTTACTGGGGTCGAGGGTAGGGGCCTAGGGTTTTGCAGGCTCACTCTTTGTTGGGGAAATTAAAATATAAGAGTGGGAATTTAAAGTGTAAGAAGAGAAAAAAACCCGGTGGCCCAAATTGTCAGTTATGGAAATTAACCAAGATCTCTGAAACAGTGGAGCCTGGGGTTGAGGAGGTGGCCTGGCTCTTTATCTAGAGTTGTAGCTGCCCATATGTTTATTCCAGATAGCCCCCTCTGAAGTGAATTCCTTGGAAATCAAAGTTTAAGTCAGGCACTTACATTACAAAAAGAAAAGCCAACTGTTTAGGGCTTACACTACACCTATCTACGGCAAGATTCTCCTACCTGGTTTGACCAGCATAGGTACTTCTGCCTCTTTCCAGTACAGCCCATATTACACCCAGCAGGATCTTTTCAAAACACAAATCTAATTGTGTCATTCATGGGCATGTAACCTTTCAAGGGCTTACCCAAACCTCTTAGGGGCAAGACCACAGTCCTCAAATAGATTTAAGGCCCTGCATATCAGGTTTGAGAATGTCGCATCATTTAGCTACAGTGTCTGTGCTCTGCCTTTCATGATACCTTGTTCCAACTATGCTGGCTGTTTATTTCCTTGAATGGAGCCTTCTATTTCTGCTAACATGCCAAGCTTTTTACTGGGACAAATCCACTCTCTTAAAACCAGATGGATAAATATTTAAAAATATCTTTCAAATAGCACAGATCTTGGCAAAATAATGAGTCATAAAACCAAAATTCGAGTGAACGTTGGAGCACACAGAGATAGGTGGCATTCTGAAATTAACTTTGCTGGGAGGGCATCTGCTGACCTAGATAAATCTGCAGGTTACTTTTCCCAGTTTTAGAGGCTTTATAGTTGACGCTCCCATCCTCGAGATGGGGAGTCCATAGGATGAGGTTCCACTGCTTCGCTTTCTGATGGCATCCTTTATTTCTCTTTTGTAGCAAGAGTCACATGCATAATTTAAAAACTCCTTGCACAATTCCTGGTTTATATCTCCCTTATCCCGTAGGAGCAGCTACCTCGCCTGTTTTGTTTATTACCCTATCCCTGTCCCTAGAATCGTTTCTTGCACATAGTAGAATCTTGATAAGTATTTGTTGAATGAGTGCACGCATGTGTGAATTAATTAATTCACCTCTGAATTCAGTCAGTGGTAGCTGTCGTTCAAAACTACCCAGAGAAATTTAAATCTGGAACTTCATTTATTTTTACATCACCCTACAGTAACGATATTTCAATCAAAGGTAATCTGTGCTGTGAATCACAAAATGACATGTTTACATTGCTTAGATTCAAAAAGAAGCATGCATGGGCTGTGATTTTTAGGTATCTTCTGGACTTTACTCAGAACTCTAAGCACATGTGAGCACAGTGATTGCTTAAGTCAGATGTTTCAGCCAGAGCAACAGACAGGCTGTGGTTGACCTTTCCGTGAAAAGAAAAGGAGCGTTGGCATGGCATTTTACTAGAGCAGCTCCAAGAAAACCTTTATCTTTTATAGATACAATAATTAGACGTCAGGCATTAACGCACAATGTTGCTCCTCCTCCTTCAGGCACATTACAGCTTCCGTGTTGTATACATGAGGATTGCTTCCACCGTAGCCACTCTTGCACGGGGATATTATTCTCATGTAACATGGGTTTCCAAAAATAGAATGAAACCCAGAAACTTCATGAAAGAGTTGATTCACTACAAGTTTCTAAAACATTTATTTATGTAACTGTTATTGCTAAAGATCCGATTATTTATTATGTTCACAGAAAGGGAATAGCTATAGCTAAATAGGAAATCTCTATCTCTGTATGATTAGGTTCAAGTTGGGGCAGAGTTAGAATTAATTTTATTTATTGTTTTCTAGTGAAAAATAAACATTTGTTAGCTAGAAAATAAAAATGGGCATTTAAGATATTTTAAAAATCCACATACATCTTCTTTCAGTTTAGACAAGCATTATGACAAATATGTTGAACAGATTCTGTGTACCAACACTGTGCTATTGTTGATTCAAACACAAATGAGATCCGCTTCCAGTCCTTAAGAGGTTCCTAAAGTACTCTCTTCCACAGATGGCAAATTCCTTTACTTACTCATTCATTTGACAATAATCAATTGCAGTGTGCTTAAGACACTCTAGCTTTCCAACATCTGGGGATGCAGTCCAAATTCCTTACTCTTCACAAGGTCTTTTTATACGAATTTTGCTGCTGCCTTATCTCTTCCGCTGCATCACTCCATCTCCCCAGACATCCTGCAGAATTTTGAGTTCTTGGAAGGAGACGATCTCATCTGCTCTCTTCAGATCATAGCTTAGATCACTGTTTCCATAGTGCATCTCTGGAACCACATCACCGTAAATTCACGTCATAATGTATCAGAGGTTCTTCTCTATCCACCTAATAGCTCTAAGACTATGTGTTCTCTGTGGGCGGGGTTTATGAATGTCTTTTGCTATTCTTGTTTTGTCACTAGAAACCAGCATATGCCTGGTGCACATTTAGCAGTGCTATATTTTAGCTGGAACTCACTATCTATTCACCCCAGGCAATTTTGCTTAGGTCTACTCAAGAGAGGAAGGTGGGTTTCTATTGGTACATTAATGGGGATGATACAGTTTAACATCAAGCAAATAATTTTTCTAAGATCCACTTGAAATGTGGTATTAAATAACGTATTTGCTTAAGGATATTTAACAGAACTCTTGAGTTTTCCCATAGTTGTTTTTCACCTAGTATTTTCTTTCTCACACGTCACTCCTATTCATGCAGAATATGCCAGTAATTTTCAAACTTCTTGATCTAAAGACTTCTTTATACTCTTAAAATTATTGAGGACTTCAAAGAACTTTTGTGGTTGTGAGTTATGTCTCTACCTATTTACCATATGTTAAATTTACGATATTACAAATTTTAACTGAGAACATTTAAAGTACAAGTATATATTCTGTTAGCCGTGGGGGTAAGGTTGTCACTTCAGAGCACATGGCCTCTGGAGAATCCTGCTGTCACCTCATGAGAAAATAAGAGTGAAAAGGTTATGTGTCCCCATGGTACTCTAAGAAAAATTATGTTGACTTTGTCTCAGACACTGGGAGCCATTTTGAGAACTACTGCTATGAATTGTGTTTTATTTCTTGTTTTTCTTTACCCATCCATATCCAATCCATTGGCAACTCCTGTCAGCTCCCAAAAAATATATCCCAAGTCTCTAACCGACTCGGTCTCTGCTGCTGCCACCCTGGTCATGTCATGAAGATCCTTGCATAAATCTCTGTCTACCACAGAAGGCTAAAGAAAGGCTTCATGTAAAGATCTTCATGAACCTGTGAATGCCACTTATAAGGCTAAAGGGACTTTGCAGATGTGATTAAGGATCTGGGGATGGGGAGATTATTCTGGATTATCAAGTGGTCCCAATGTAATCACAAGGGTCCTTATGAGAGGCAGACACAAAATCAGAGTGAGAAGAAGGAGAAGGAACAATAGAAGCAGAGGGACAAATAAAGGACATGTGAGTAGGATCACAAGTCAAGGGATGAGGACAGCATCCATCCCGGAAAAGACGAGATTCTTCTCTAGAGCCTCCAGAAGGAATGTGGCCCTGACGACACCTCGACTGTAGCCCAGTAAGACTGATTTTGGACTTCTGACTTCCAGAACTGTAAGATAAAACATTTGTGTTTGTTTTAAGCCACCAAAAGTTGTGTTAATTTGTTACAGCAGCAATGGGGAGCTAATGTACCTACTAACGGGTCTCCCAGCTTCCATTGTTTCCACATTAGAATCCACTCTCCACGTCATAGCCAGATGGATCTTTTCAGTATCTTAACGAGATTATTTCGCTCCTCTACTTTGAACCCTCCAATGTTCCTGTTGCCCTCAGAAAAGAACGTAAACTCCTTGCCTTAGCTTTGCTAAACACTGTATTATCAGCACATGCAGAGCATGACTCCCCCTCTCCACAATTCACCACTCATACTGGACCTTCTGTCTCTCAAACGGTCAACCTTGTTTCTGCCTCAGTGTCTTTGCCCTCACTGTTCTCTTGGCACAGAATGCCTGCTCCTTCATCTAGGCACAGCTTGCTCATTCTCAGCATTTAGTGCTCAGTGCAACATCACCTCCTCAGAGAAGCCTTCCCTGAATGAGTTGTATCATATCCTTCCAACCTCTCCCTCCCAACCCTAGTCACATCAGCACATGGCTTTTCTTTTATTATCCTGAGAGCAGTTGTCACCATCTGGAATTATGTTCTGCTTACTCGTTTCTGTTATTTATTTTCTGCTACTCGCCACTCAGAGGTAAGTTCCAGGAGAGCAGGCCCTGCATCTGTTCTGTTCGCTGTCATATTCACAAAATCCAGAACACTGCCAGACACATAATAGCTGCTCAATAAATACATGTTGAAATAATGAGTTAGCATTTTGACACTTTCCTTTCTCTTTTCATTCTGCTAATAATCTAAGTGGCAAGGTTTCCCTAGAAGATTTTAGAGACAAGAAAACTACTCAAGTACTCCTGCATATTAGTGATCTCAACGCTGCAGAAAATGCAGGTGCCCAGGCTTCCCTAACTCAAGTGGAGAATGCTGTGCCTCTGGTTCTGTTGGCGATGCCTAAATAGCTAAGGTAAGTACAGCCAATGGTTAACATAGGTTAACATAAGGGAAGCCATCTTATAGAGGGGAAACATGTTGGAACTGTGTATGACCGTGACCCACAAAACATCCCCTTTCCTTGCCAGTGATGCTGTAGTTTTCATGTAGCCTAGATAAGTACGCACCTGCTTGTGAGAAATATGCGTGTTCTGCTATTTTCATAGCCTTGGCTTATACATAGACCTCCCTATTGTGATAAGACAATAACTTTGTTCTTTATGTTTTCCTAAGGATGTAATGATTTCTGGAAAAGAGCCCTATGCTGGTATCCATCATCAATGACAAAAGAAAAGGATGATCTGGCATCTCAAGGACTATAAAACCAGACGGTCAGCATTCTGACATCCCCCTTTTCAGCACATTTGCCCTGTATAACTGCTTCAAAACTTTGTAGTTTTAAAATGGCTCTTTAAGACACTAGTCCACCATCTTCCCCCTGGCTAGCAAGCTATAATAAAAGACCCTTTCTCTCCTACCACCTTGTCTCTGGACTACTGGCTTGTCTCTGCGGCGAGTAGAGGACCCCTTTTGGCGGTAACAGTTTCTCCAGACTTCTCTAGTCTGGCTTTCAGGGAACACAGTGAAATTACCCTCCAGAATGTGAGGGGCCCCTCAGCACACAGTGCAAAGGTTTGTACCTTTATTGTACCTGGATCTCTTTCTTTATAGGCTTTGATGCAGACATTTGTACCCAGGGAAATGGGCACAAGCCTCATTATGCCTCAGCCTGTTGACCTAAACATTTCATTTTCTATTACTCTTCTCTTCTTTAAACACACCACAGTGAAAGCATATAAGAAGATTTTCTGATGAAGTTGCTCAGTTGTTAGGTTCACAACCCTGGGAAGCACATCTGATCTGACACAGTGTGGTCCTCTTATCCTGCAGCTGCATTGAAACACTCCTAATTCATCTTCTGCTGATACGAAATGTGAGATTATTCTTTGAGATCAGAAAACGTGAACACTTTTGGAATTACCCATGTGTATTTGCTTCATTTCCTACCTATTTCACACATTCTGCACTCCCCGCGATTACAAACGATTCGGATAAACTTTCACTATTTCAGAAATTACAGCACCAATAAAACATATTCTGCCACCCACAGAACAGCAAAGGGTGCTTTTCATTTCTAGGCAGACCATTTTGTAAATTGGAAACATATCAGTGACAATTATCAAGGAGTAGTTTTCCAAATGCACTCCTTTCTAAAGAGCCTAGCAATTCTTCTTTCAAAAAGACGTTAACCAAAAGCAATGCTCTGAAAATGTCATTTGGAGCATGCAATTGAATTAATTTATTTGTTTTATGATATTTTACAGTTAGTCGTGTAAGAGACTTTCACTTTATTTTTTTCGTCTGCTCATTTAGATAATGCTTTAACTGCCGTGAACCCCAGCTAGGGTGATAAAGAAACTGCATGAGAACACCAAATTCTTCTAAATACAGCATGGTAATAACAAGCCGGGCTGACGATTCGTTGTATCTTTCATCTAGGCACTTGGCTTCCACTCCAAACATGAAGTCTTCTGCTTTTCCGGGTAACACTCGTATTGTGTAATTCATTTTGCAGATGAGAAAATAGAGAAAAAGCTATTATCAACTTGAAAGCATATAAAGCCCTTCTCCATAGAGGTACATAGAAAGATTTTGAATGGAATGCCCCAAAGTCTAATCAATATCTTAAATATCCCTATTTGTTGGAGACGGGGTGGGTGGAATTATACTGAGTGTTGTTCACGGTGCCTAGATTCTTGGGGCAGGGGGATATAAATACATTTTTCCTTAACACTTAAACCTCGGACTAGATATATGGATGTATTAAGACTCCTCCCCACAACCCCACTCTGCCAAAGTAATTGCACCAAATCCAGGATGCTGAACTACTTAGCATTTTCCACAGTCAGTAGATAACTTCTTTTCTCCTGAATGCTACTTTCATCATCATGAAATTTGATATTTCAAAATCAAAATTTTTAAAAGTATAGGTTATTCTAGAGATTATTAGCAAGATGGCTGGAAACCTGGTGCCTCGCTCTTCTTCACCACTATCGGGAGCATCCTTCAAGTGGCCATTTGGTGAAATTTTCTTGTCTAGGAAAGACTGTGTTCCTAGACTTATAAGCTTCATATTGTATCTCACTGTAGAGATTTTGCTTAAGAAAATAAAGATAACTTCTGATTATATTTTAGTAAGATACGTATGCCTTTGTTTCTTAGTTCTGTTTTTCCTTCAGGAACAATATAACTTTTAACTGGAATCTAATCATGGAGCTTTTTTATGTTTAGATCAATAGTTTTGAAATATTAATTTGAATAATGTCACAAATATTCTCTAGCCATATTTGCAACTGTTTTACTAATTACTGTACGTGTAAAAATAGCAAAATTTGTTGGAAGTTGTACGTGTAGTATTGCAAATATTTTTTTATGTTAAAAGATATCTGCTCATTCATTACTCCAGACCATTATTTATTCAGGTACTGCATCTTGGAACCTGGAAGTCTAAGATACCTACGGATATTCTTTAAATTTATATTTAATATTTTTTTTTTTTTTTTTTTTTTTTGTGAGGAGATCAGCCCTGAGCTAACATCCGCCAATCCTCCTCCTTTTTTGCTGAGGAAGACGGCCCTGGGCTAACATCGGTGCCTATCTTCCTCCACTTTATATGGGACGCCACCACAGCATGGCTTACCAAACATTGCGTCGGTGCGCGCCCGGGATCCGAACCAGCGAACCCCGGGCCGCCGCAGCGGAGCGCGCGCACTTAACCGCTTGCGCCACCGGGCCGGCCCCTATATTTAATATTTTTAAAGATTATGTTGAATGGAAACAGTCTGATGTGTGGTTTAACTAGGCTTATCATTTCCTTATCCATTATGCTTCTCTAAGTTTCATGCAATGATGCCCATCCAGGGCTTTTCCTATGCTCAATTGGAAAAGAAAGAAAGATTCATTTGCAATGTTCCATCCCCTGTTTACAATTTCCAGTCTCAGCGGACAGAGCAGGTTAATTTCTCCTTTTATGAGACCCCATTGCACCCTGTACTCCCTTTTGATAGAACTCATCACACTTATCTGATCATTTGCTTGTGTAAAGTTTATGTATCTTTCTGGTCTGTTATCTTCATGGAGTCAGGGGCCATTTATCATCACTTGTGTGCTCCCAGGGCCTAGTATAATCACTGGCACATTTGTCTATTGTTGCACCAGTAGCATGCTGTTTGCACCTTTCAGTCATTCAACAAGTATTCATTGAGTGTCATGCGCCAGACGTGATTCTAGATAATAGAGACTTAGCAGTGAACAAAACAGACAAAAATCCCTACCTTTATGAAACTGGCATTTTAATGATGAGAGTTATTACTGATATTTTAACGATTTCCATGTCTTTTAGCTGTCTTTGGATCTTTATTTTCCCATATAAATTTCAAAATAAGATTCTTGAGTTCCTCAAAAAATCGAGCTGAAATTGTAATTAAGATGGCATTGAATTTATAAATTAATTTGGAGGAAATCAATATTTTAATAATATGTCATCTTGTTGATTTATTTAGCTCTTTCCTGATCTTTACTCAGATCTCTTATGCCTTAGCATAACATTTGTTCATTGTTAGATATTGTATTGTATGTTGATTATGAATATTTCATTTTCTATTATTTCAGTATAGATAAATTGTACTGTTTTTCGTAATTTATTCATTTATTCGATAAATTTGTTGAACTCTCATTAATTATCTCAGTTTGTCTGATGATTATGTTTGTTGCATATGTAGATGTGGCTTTAATATGCAAATAATGGTGTTTTCTCTCATCTGAAAATCATTACATTGCTTTTCTTTCCTTTTTTTTCTTACAACATTGGCTAGGAACTCTATTCTCTGTTAAACAGTAGCAAAAATACATATGCTTGTCTTGTTCCCCTTTTTAAAAGAAGTGAATCTATAATTTCTCCATTAAGTATGTTTGCTGTAGATTTTTTTATGTGCAACTTTTACCAAGTTAAGGAAATTCTCTTTTGTTCCTAATATGCTGAGGGTTTTTAAAAATCATAAATAGATATTGAACGTTAGCAAATGCTTTTTCTGAATCTACTGAGATAATTATATGATTTTCTTCCATAAGTCTGGTAAATTGCATCGATAGATTATTTATTACTGAACTATTTTTCCATTCTTGGATAAACACTACTTAATCATGATTTATTTATCTCATACACTGTTGGATTTGAACAGACAATATTTTATTTATATCTGCATACCCAAGTTAAATAGACCTATAATTTTTCTCTTATACTGTTCTTATCTGTTTGAAATCCAAGATTCTATGATTCTCATACAATAAGCTGATTAAAAATTTTGAGAATTTTTACAATACATTGTTCAACTATGTTCCCAATCGGCAAATTGTTCAGTTGACTTATTTTCTGCCCTTACAAATTGAAGGGCAGAAAAGATACGTTTCTTTTAAATGTATCTTGGAAATTTATATGAGTGACTATCGAAGAATAATTTCTTCTTTTTTTTTTGTGAGGAAGATTGGCCCTGAGCTAACATCTACCAATCCTCCTCTTTTTGCTGAGGAAGACTGGCTCTGGGTTAACATCCATGCCCATCTTCCTCCACTTTATATGGGACGCCGCCACAGCATGGCCTGACAAGCGGTGCGTCAGTGCGCGCCGGAGATCCGATCCGGCGAACCCCGGGCCGCCGCAGCGGAGCACCCGCACTTAACCACTTGCACCACCGGGCGGGCACCAAGGAATAATTTGTTGACAATAAAATCACTGGAATAAAATTATTTAAATTTTTAAAAGTTTATAAATACAACCAAAATAGCTTCCAAAATCTTCACACTGCCATCAACATATTTTGAGAGTTTCTGCTCTCCCCTTGTGTCCACACATAGAGTATCAGAAATGCTCTTCATTTTTGCAGCATATTTGTTAAGAATGGACTCTGGATCCAGTCCTGTTCGAATGTGGATCACAGTTCCTACACTTATTCACTTTATAAACTTGGCCAAGTTACTTATCTCACAGGGTCATTGGGAGGATTAAATGAGTTCATAATGCACGATGCTACAGTGTGTGTCACTTAATATTTATCATTAATTTGCTAATATTATCACTGCTAATATTTTTGTAAGTCCAAAATACTTATCATTTTGGCTAGGATTTATTTTATTTTGAGTGAGATTAAGAATTTATTTATTTTTGACTTGTGTTTTTTTCTGTCAATTGTCTATTCATATAATTAGTTTTTTCTACTAAGCTATTCATTACTTCATCATGATATATATGTACTTTTTATAAATTAAGAAATTCAGTGCTTGCTATCTCATTTAGGTTATGAACTATATTCTCAGTTTACCAATGGACATTTAACTTAAATTATTTTTTATTAAAATTCTTTTAAAAACATTCTTTTTTAATTCAGTAACTTTAAATATTTACAAAATTAAACCTATCAATTTTGCTGTTGTGGCTTTTGGTTTTCGTTTATACTTTTGTACTTTATAATTCTAAAAAAAGAACTTATACACTTTTTTTCTTAAACTGTTAAAAGTTTCGTTATTTACATTTAAACTCTTAATCAAACTGGAATTCTATTTGATTAAGTAATAAAATAGAGCTCTAGCTTTATTTTTTTGTCCAACTAGCCAGTTATCCCAAACTAATTAATTTATAAAACATAATCCTTCTTCTCATACAAAAGCAGTGCGTCATAATCTGAATTTCTCCATTTTGTTTTGTCTATCTGCTCTGTATTATCCAATAAACTATTTGTTTCTCCTTCACAGCAGATGTTGTTAATTTTTGTAGCTTTATACTAGATTTAATCTCAGGAAGTGTTGGCCCATCAATGTTACATTATGTATTTTCAGATGAGGTTTAGTATCATTCTGCTAAGCTCCCCTCTAATATATTTGTGTTTTAATGGGATTTGCATACTGTATTTAAACATTGTTTCACTTTTTAGGATCACAAGTTAGTGGCTGATTTGGCTGAAAAGTACTGACACTGAAATATAAACACCTTGGCTTACAAAGTTCTCAGAGGCTTTGATTCTTCTATGAGGCGTGCATTGGTTTGTACTTCATGTAAAATGGGCATGGCCATGGGCACAGGGCAAGGAGCCTGAATGGAGGTTTAGGGTCTCTGTGTTTGTACTGGTTTGCCATAGTAATTTCTGGTTTACTCCTTTGGCCTCTCTCCTCATAAAGTTCACTCAGACAACTCACCTAATTTGATGGACGGTCTTAGGATGCCTGATTAGAGCAACAGTATGTTGGGCAAACATCTCTAAACGATAGCAGACTCTCCACACCTGAAAATATTTGGCCCATGTGTCTTTTTGTTCACAAATATAATTTCTTTTTGCGATTCTCAGATTTCTCCTCTTGAAGTTATCTGATGGAACTGAAGTTATCACTAATATCCTAAATTTCATGATTCTTAACCTTGGGGAGGGGCATTTCAAAACTATTTCTTTTAATTAAACTTCCCTTCCATGCAGTCCACTTCCGGTTCTGGTTACTCTTCTGCAGTGATTCCGTGTCTCTCTGTCTCCTGGGCTGTGAAACAGACAGCTCCCCGCATTGCTCACTGCTCCTGAGCTGGCCTTGCCCCCAGTTCACTCTGCTTTGATCAATTCTACACTAGCATTAAGAGTTATCTTCTCCTGCCCAGGATTAATCATCACCGTCTCTGTAAAAGCCCTTGAGGGCTCACAATAGCCAGTTATATTAAATCAAAACCTCTTACATTAAGACCCAGAACAATTTTGTACTTCTCTTTAGTCAACTTGTCTCTTCTCTTCCTGCATTCCAACTGTTGTTCTCTGTTTCGGCTAAACAAATTCACTTATACATAGTCACCTTTTTTTCCTACTTTAAAGCAATTCTCTCTATCCTTCCCTGTCCTCTCCTTCACATCTTTCTTCAAGTCTCACTTGACCTATGAAATAGTTCTCATTTCCACTTGCTCTTGCTGTGCATTTCTGCAGATTCTCTCTGAATGCATCTACTCATTCCTACTTTTTCATTTATTTATTAAATATTATTTGGCAGTATGGATCCCCAGAAAAGTGTTTAGGCGGTCATAACACAAAGTGATAATAAAAATATTAATTAAGCAACTTACTTCTCTTTCTCATCTTTTATAAAAAGAGAAATGGCATTTCCCACTTCATGTTATTTGAGGATTATATAAGTTATACATATATCTATTTAGAATATCTATCTATCTATCTATCTATCTATCTATCTATCTATCTACCTATCATCTATCTATTACCTACCTGCCTTCTCAATGTTCATTCATCTTATTAGCTATTGCACCATTATATTTCCAAAATCCAGCCCAAATCTTGGCTAATCGTATGTGCTTAATTAGCATTTGTCAAGCGAGTATTTACTCATGAATGAATGGTAATACATCTATGTGATTCCTATGGTAGTGTTCTTTATATATGGGGAATTTGACAAGTGTATAGAATACAATTGAATATCTTTGAAAATATCTATTGCTACAAATTAAAACTTTTTGACTATGTCAGCTTCTCGAACTAGTTGGTCTGCAGCTCTAATAGTGATGAATAAATGTCTCCATTAATATTCAGTGAGACTTATAAACACGTATAATTGTTTGCATGTTACAGCAATGTCACAATTTAAAAACCAAACTATTTGTTTTAACTAGAATTGTATCCTGATTTTAATATACATGTCCTTGAAAATTTTAGGAATGGAATATTTGACAAATTAAAATTTATCCATTATGCTTAAACTTTAAATTAATCACATAAGATGACATTTACAATTATATTATTTGATCAATTTTTCTGAAGGATAATTATATGGACCTAATTTCAAAATATTTGTTTTTCCCTAGCTTTATTGAGATGTAACTAGCATATAACACTGTGTAAGTTAAAGGTGTACATCATGTCGATTTGATACACACATATTGCAAAATGATTACTGCCATAGGTCAGCTAGCACTTCTATCACATCACATAATTACCATTTCTTTTTTGTGGTGAGAACATTTAAGATATACTCTCATAGTAACTTTCAAGTATGTTATACAGTATTATTAACTATAATCACCATGCCATATATTTGATTTTTAGAACTTTTTCATCTTCAAAAAGGAAGTTAGTACTCTGACCAATATCTCCCCATTTCCCTCACCCTTCAGCTCCTGGTAACCAACATTCTATTCTCTGTTTCTATAAGCACAGATAAAGATGTGGTCTGTATACACAATGGAATATTATTCAGCCAAGAGAAAGAAGGAAATCCTGCCATTTGCAGCAATATGGATGGACCTTGAGGTCATTATGCTTAGTAAAATATTTCTAAATTAAGCTTTTTAAATTATGTGAATATAAAGGCAAAGATCTTTATATATATATATATATGTATATACACACACACGCATATACATATATTTTTAAATATGGCTACTTCTGTCAAGAATTTGAGCTTGCTTACAATTTTTTTTTCTAAATTAAAGCAAACTTCTAGATAACTGTTAAATGAAAATAGGAAATAAAAACAAATGTTCAAAAATAATACATTTTATAACATTGCAATAGAGACTTTTATAAGTACATTTAATGAAAAAAGATGACTTCATGTACCTTGTCAAAGGTAGAAATGTAACATTGCTGAAAAGCAGAAAGGTAGGGTGTCTTCTTAGTACTCCTGTCACCTTGGAATGTCTGCTCAGGTATAATCAGAATGTGGAATAACTCTTCTATTTTATTTCTATATGTTTTTGAGTTATATTTGTTGTGTTTTAAAATAATTTTACGTAACACTAATAAACGCTTTAAGCAAGAAAAATAGGTATGTTGGTAATCTTTTAAATTGCATTTACTTTTATTTTATTTCATTTTATTTTTTGTGTGTGTGAGGAAGATCAGCCCTGAGCTAACATCCATGCTAATCCTCCTCTTTTTGCTGAGGAAGACTGGCTCTGAGCTAACATCCACTGCCAATTCTCCTCCTTTTTGTTCCCCAAAGCCCCAGTAGATAGTTGTATGTCATAGCTGCACATCCTTCTAGTTGCTGTATGTGGGATGCGGCCTCAGCATGACCGGAGAAGCGGTGCGTAGGTGCGCGCCTGGGATCCGAACCCGGGCCGCCAGTAGCGGAGCGTGCACACTTAACCACTAAGCCACGAGACTGGCCCCCTGCATTTACTTTTATAATGAAGAAGTCTCTAAAAGAACCAGAAATTGCTTACCCTCTTCTGGAAGTCCCAGAAAGTATTCTTTTATGACAAATTGTAAAAATTCAGATAAATTATGCAAAGATTACTTTTTCAGATGAATCAAGTGTAGAAGTTACTTTACTGTACGTTCTTTTAGAAATCATAAATTTCTGGGCCGGCCCCATGGCTTAGCGGTTAAGTGCGCACGCTCCCCTGCTGGTGGCAGGGGTTCAGTTCCCGGGTGCCACCGACGCACCGCTTCTCCGGCCATGATGAGGCCCCCGTCCCACTTACAGCAACTAGAAGGATGTGCAGCTATGACACACAACTATCTACTGGGGCTTTGGGGGAAAAAAAATAAATAAATAAAAATTATAAAAAAAAAAAGTCATAAATTTCTTCCAACGCCAAGATAAAACATCATTTGAAAACACACTTACATTGTCATATTTTAGATGGACATTTATTTTTTATTAAACAATAAATTTCAAGAGTTGAAAATGCAGGAACACCTGGGTCCTATTCCTAGGTATTGGTGACCTTTCACTGCATTGCATAGTGTCTGGATTTTTTTAAGACAATCAATTCCAAAAGGCGACCATTAGCCAGTCTTCACATTCCTTAGAATATACTTAATTTTAGACAGTACTGTTGTCACACTTTAACCAGCAATCGATGGAGATGATCGTCAGTCTTCAGTAGTGTGTCTCTCAATTGATAGTGAAAAAAAATCACCTAAAAATCACCTGGGGGCTGAGTCAAAACAAAACAAAGAAGCAAACAAAAAAATGCTGTTTAACTTGCTCCATATCCAAAGATTCTAGTTTTATAATTAGAAGGGTCAATGCACTTTTCTAATGTGTACTTTAGCTCATGCTGCTACAGTTAGTCTGTGTACCACAGATTTTCAGAAACATTTATTTAAATTTATCTGAGAAATTTTCTTTCAATTTTGCCATCAATCTTTCTCACAAAACACACTTATATATGTTTTGTGATTATTTCCACACATTTCATTTAGTTGATGCCTGAATGTGGAGTATAGAAAGCTTTTTTAGACCGTGTGACATGCTCTGTGATGTCAGGGATTCTTTTGACAGACATCCTTCTTCTTCTTGGTACCCCTACTGAATATTTTTAAAAGTTTCCTTAATAATTGATGGCAACTATTTTAATAGCTGTTTTGAGTGGTGATTTCACCAGTGTTGAGTATGTTTTAAAAATAAATTATTTAATTAATACACAGATGGATCATGAAAATGTACTATGAATCAAGGGTTATGATTAATCGAATTCTGTGTAACTGAGGAACAATATAAACAAAAAGAGAGACAAAAGTCTCAACTTACATAGTTTAAGAAAATCAGTCTAGATAAACTCTAAGTAGCTACATGTGAAATAAACAAAGAAATGCTTTTATGTGTGTAATTTTTCTTTCTAAGCAGCTGGCAACATTTTGCACTCTCTTCAGTGCTCATGACTGCCGGTGGTTAGTGGAAATGAGAATCTTTCCAGCTGCTTATCCACCCTTTCCAGAGGGAAAATGAAAGGTCAGAGCCGTGATTTGCTGACTACTGGAGAGTTGGTGTAATGGTGACTCTCAGCTAATCTTAGCAGCAGAGATTTCCGGTCAGGAGAAAGTTCATTTCTAAAAGAAAGCAAAGTCCTTGGAGACTGGCCAGGTTTGTAAAAAATAATACCATTGTTCCTATGGTTCTTTCTTTATACAAAAATCTAGTTCATAGATTGCTTAAAGGTAACTATAAATCTATTAGTTTCAATTTAATAAAATCTCAATGTTTTGAAGCAGTCAGTATAGGGAAAGGTGAAATAATATAATGACAAATAGGCAGAAGAAATTGACACACAAAAAAACACAAACAGCTAAAAAAAAACAAAACAGCAATTTTCATTTACTGTACATAAAGTATGTGCAGATTATTTTGTATACATTGTTTAAATTAGCCTCAAAATAGTCCCATGAAATATGTATAATTTCTCCATTTCATTGACAGGAACACTGAAACTGAAATAGATTAAGTAACATGCACCTATTTGCATAGACGGTAAATGTTCATTCTAGCCATTATTCCAGTTCTGTGGCTCCCAAGCTTCTGTTCTTCCTAAGAAGCAACACTTATATTGTACTTCTCATGTTCTCTACACTAATCTTAGTGATGGAAACATTACTGTCACTCCCATTTTACAGATGATACAACTGAAGCTTAGAGATAGTTAGTGACTTGTGTAAGGTCCCTTGGTGAGAGAGAAAGCCAGGATCCCATCCCGTCTTCATCAGACCCACAGTCTGAATCAAGGTGCCACAATGCCTCTTGACTTCTGTGCTACACCAAACTTTGTGGAGAAGCTAGAAAGGGGAAAACCAAATCTTCCAAACACATGCTCGGATTGTAAACCCTGGTCATTGGCGTAGTTCATGTTGATGCCCCATGCCTGTTTTGCTGTAGGATCTGGCATCTTACCATGAAATAAAATGTTTTCCTCTCATTAACTAATCAGGGTGCTTATTAAATAAAAGATCCACGGCTGGTGAAAATCCCAATACAAACTGACAAGCTTGGAAAAGGAAGCCATCTTACAAATTTCCAACTTTAGGACAATGAATTTCTTTTCTTTTTTTTTTTTTTGTGAGGAAGATTAGCCCTGCACTAACATCCGTGCCCATCTTCCTCTACATTATATGGGAGGCCGCCATAGCATGGCTTGACAAGCAGTGCATCAGTGTGCGACCGGGATCTGAACCTGGGATCCCCACGCCACCAAAGCAAAACGCACACACTTAACGACTGCACCACCCGGCCATCCCCATGGGACAATGAGTTTCTTGACTCAGCTTAGAATAGTCGACTATCACAGAGAGAGTACAATACAAGCCACATATTGCATGCATAGAGGAGGACAGATAATTAATTCAGATTTTTGTTGGCTGGCATTTCAAAAGCCCAGTAGTAATCTCTGTGTACCCTTAGAGAGTGAGATTGTAAACTTGGTTTTAATTACATGTGTTAATATGCTAGTTAAAAAAAAGAATCAGCTAAATTACTTACAAATGATAAATTATGGAAAGGCTTGCTGGCATGCCTGAATGGTGAGTTCCTGCCAGAGACATTAGGCAGCAGGTCATTAGGGAGAGGCAGTTTCCAAGAACATAAACTTTGGTCTTCTGCACAAGTTAATGCTTCGTCTGAGAGACTTCTATTTATATTTAGCTGTTGAATATCCATCCACATGATTCCATGTATCTGTTTGTGACCTGAAACACGGAAACCTGGGCTGGCCTGCCAGAGACCAGGTTTTGAGGTGATTTTAACCAATGAGGATGGTGATTATTCATTTAACACACAAATATTTTTGAGCACTCACTTTATGGTAAACACTCAATAGAGGCTGGATATGCTAAGCTGGAGAAGATAAACACGTTCCTCTTTACCCAGAGTCTCCAGTGAAGTATGATAATAAATATGGATTTTGATGATGGTTGTAGTGATTCTTTGATAAATAATTTGATGATGTGGTCCATCCTGGCAGTTAACAAGCGATCGGTTAGCATAGTTAGTTTAGCTGGGACATGGAAAGGGCAGCATCTATAAGGTGACAGTAAAATAAAGGGGCTACCCTTTAAATTCTACATACATTGGAATAGACCTTTTTTATTGTTATTTTACCTCTGTAACATCACATCAACCGTAGTGTCTTGCACTACATAGCTGGGGCTCGATAAATGCATATTTATGTAATTTATATAAATTCATGTTTTCATCTTCAGAAGTGCAGGACACACAGAAAGTAAAATTAAAATAATTTTTATCCTTTCTTTTGCATGATAATTTTATTTGAAGTGAAAATTCAATGAATTTTGGGTTGAAACCGATTTTTTTTTTACCTCTGCAATGAATTATTGGGGAGGTAGAAAGGAATACTTTGAACACGGTGGGGCATGTCTATTCCATGGTCCAACTTTTTACTCCTGGATTTTCAGTAAGATGCATTTGGCTGAAACTGGTTGAAGGAGGAGACAATCTGTTTTGTCTAAAACCAAGAAGCTCAGAGATGGTGCAGGATCGATGGTGTCTCAAGGACCCAAGTTCTTTCCACTGCTGCACTGTGCCATCCTCAGGGTGGCCTTCATCTTCAGGCTGGCAGCGGGAGGACTGCATCCATGCCTGCTTCTCATGGGGATGCCACATGAGCAGAGGGCATACAAAGGCGATCTCTTCTTGTAAACCTCTCTTAGACACGAAGAATCTTTTTCAAGAATTCCCCAGCCAAATTCTTCTCTGGTATCCTTGTCCAGAATCTTGTCTTTTATACCTCTGTGTGCCAATTGCTGTCAAGAATAGGGTTAGCATTAAACCAATTCAATCAATTCCTAGAGGTGTATAGAGCCAGATTCTCTTGAGGCACATGGCACGAGAAATAGAGTTAGATACACGAAAAAAAGCAGAATTCTTTTAGGAAAGAAGAAGAATTTAGGTAACCAACAAGTGTGTAATGTAAAGTATTAGAAAAATGTGATTGTATCTTGGTTTGAGTTGGTGGTTAAAAACATATAAGCAGTTCATTCCTGGGTGCAATGGTTGTGAAACAAGAGAATAGCAAGTTATTCATTGGGTAACTGGAAGCCACTGATTGACGCAAGGGCATACAACGCTTAGCTGGTCTTTCTGGTGTTCTGGTTACTATGCCAGGCACAGGTGACCATATATGTTTCTGATGTAAATTTTTAATTGACTTCCTCACCAAGGTTGCCCTTCAACTTATACAATTGGTAATTCTTATTAAAATCCCCAGTGCTCAGATTGCCCAAGTAATTTTCCCTCTTGAATTTCTACAGTAGATTTTGCACATGGTTAAGTCTCGGTGTGAATGATATACCATCCACATCTTTGCTGGAATAAACAGTTATGCAGGCATACAGCACAATGGAAATTCACTTCAGTGCTTTCAACTAATGTCATTTTTTTCTATGTAATTTCCTGAATCTGTTTCTCTACAATTTGCCTCAATTTGGGCTCTGCAGACTCGTAATCTGCACATCATGTCTCCCAGTCAACCAAGTTTCTGATTTAGTTCAGCACTGCTTCTGCTTGCCGGAAGACACACTTCTTGTCCTCAGTGAATTCCACAATATCTTTATTTCCTGTGGGAAATGAGTCGATGTCTAGCAACAAGGTCAAGAAACAGACAGATGTTCTAGAAAAGCCCATGGTTTGGCTAGTAAATTCACACAAACAGAATTCATTGAATAAGGGGGAAAATCACATAATACCCGAGCCAGTATTTATAGAACTACTTTTGAGACTGTTGGACTAATGGAGCATCTCCAACAAACATTTTCTCCTATTTTCCTTTCCCCCTTCCCCAAACTTTTGTTCCTTTTTTTGTTTTGTTAATCTTGGGTAGTGGCGGTTACTTCTATTTCTTACCAGCTCACCACTGATTATTCAGCCAATTTCCAGATTGTGTGTAAAGACAAAAAGAAATCGATTTGGTGGAATTTTCCTTTAAGTTCATAGGAATATTTATGGATTTGCAAGTGCTCACATCTGTGCTGATTCTGACCACAAATTATTAAGACAGTTTTCCAAATTTCACATATGAGAATCTATCTCGATTTTTAGAGTTAGCCTTTCTTGCACTTACCCAGAATGTTGCTTTCATCAGCCATTTTGAGAAGGAGAAACCCCTGATTCCAGTCCCTGGTAAAAAGAAGCCCCTTGTCCTGGTGTTTGAATGACTTTTGGTGGCAGAGTTTCTTCCTCACGGGTCCCATGTGTCTTGATGACATCCTTCTCCATTTCGGGGATGGCCTGCCCCACACAGGTCCAGGAATGCAAATAGATAGTGCTGGTGGTTCCCTTTTCCGGGAATCTCTGCATTCATAGTGTTTCACCCTTAGGCTCAACATTTTCTGAACAATGCCTTTCAAGAAAATTAATAATAGCCCTTTTGGTTTTAGAAAAACCCATCCTCAGGTTTTAGCTAATAAGGTGATGATAAGGGACTTCTTAATTGTTACTATGAGCTAGAGAACTTCAGAACCTCACATTTTTTCATGAAAAAAGAATTGAAGTTCCTTTCTCTTCACTAGAGTTTGAATTCTCTCAAGTCTGCCTTTAAAAGGGCCGCACTATGTGCTGCATCTCCGTTATTCTTACTAAGGTGAAATATTATTCAGACTGTGCTGGCTGGTAGATGTCCTAGGAGCATGATGTAAATGTTCTTCCTGGAAACAACCAATCTATTTCTGTAAAACTTTAAATTACACTTGCAGTCGCTTCTCCTTGCTCATTTGACAATGTATCTTTTCTCACTTTCTTCTACTCATTAATATTTTCTCTCCTATTATTTGTCATTATGGTCTATAGCTGTTTAACTCTCTAAGCCTATTTATACCATTTGCATGAATAATACTACATAAAATAAAATAGTAGCACAGCGTAGATTAAGGAAACACACTTTATAATATCTGATTAATTGTGACTACTCTTTCCATAATAAATTAATACAAGATGCGCTTCATCATATTTTATGGAGATATGTAATGCATGAAAAATTTTCTATGCTCTGCTTTAATCAGCATTTTATACCAAGTTCCATTATCATCTATAAAATGCTTTTAAATTGTTTATAAGAAATCCAGACAACATAATACTTACTTCAAGGAAAACTATTTAATTTTTTAATCTTAAATATTATATCTATGTGGCAGTAAATAAAAATTAGTAGGATTTAGGTTCTTTCTAATTATTTTGGTCACTTTTTGCATGCAATTTTTTACATAAATCAAAGCATATTTTTAATTAGGAGAAGTCAATATGATATGTTTAATGAAGAGACAGATTTAAAAATTTTAAGACCTCAACTTAAGTTCCAGCTCAGTGTGTGAATGTCAAAAGTTACTTCCCATCTCAGCATCCCAGTGACATCACTGGTAAAATGGAAATAACACGAATATCTATGCTGCCCCATCACGAGACTCTTGTAAGCATCAAATACGATAGTGATTTTAAGAGTACTTTCTATGTATTAAAGCACTATGCACATGCAAGGTGTGATTATGATTGATTCCAAGTTTAAAAAAAAAAAAGCGTGTTCGTTAACATTTCCCTGCTCTTACCACATGCATAGGAGCCTCATACTGCTCTCTGCAAAGTTGCTAATCAATTAGATCCCTTTACAATATAATCAGTAAAGGTCCACGTCTGTGGGGTTTGTTTGTGGTGTCACTTGTCTCCCTTTCTGAGACCCCTGTTCCCTTCCAGCAGGAGGCTCTGCATCCTGCAAATATTTGCCAACTTGGTTTGACTAGTGTTGGTTCCTATAGTCGTTTGCCTCCTGCTTTTCCAAGGTGCCCACGGCACCAGCTGAGCAGCCCCTGGAAACTCTGGCCTGCATTGTAACTTGCTCTCTGCCCCTGCAACCTCAACTGCTGCCATCCCAGACTACCAGCACCTCGGTATAAAGCCGAGAAAACAAACTCACCCCATGTCATTAAGCGTTCACCTCTGTGATTGCTGCTACATAAATGTGTACGCAAAACTCAATCTTTCTACAGCCATGTGTTTGCACATTATAAACTATTATAAACCCCCACATTGAATGAATTTAGTTTTTCACATTAACTAAGGATGATTTCAAATAATCATACTTGATTGGTGGAAACTGTCAGCTGGTGCCCCAAGACAGGGCTTCCTGGAGTTCAGGCATGTTTGTCTGTGAGTGTTTGCACCCCTGGGCCCCACCTCAGCACGAGGGAGGACTTCATTCTCATCATGTATTCATCAGGAGAGGTTTTGCTTATGCAATGGCAGTAAACAGCCCACAACTCAGCATCTTTCCCCGTAGCACTTTATTTCTCATCAAGCAACGCAGGTTACAGTGGAAGAGGGAAGGTGGGAGGTGGTCAGCAAGAGGTCTTCTCCGGGTGGTCATTTGGGGCCCAGCATGATGGAAACCCCATCACCCAGAGTATCACCATGTACTATGGCAGAGGAAGGAGAGGCCAGGGAATAACACAGGGCCTTTCCTGCCTCAGACAAGAACATGGCCAACATCCCCTCTACTTATTATTCTTGGCAAGAGTTAATAACATGTCCCCACTCAACTGCAAGGGAACCGGTTGTCTCCTCTTTGCCCAAGAAAAGAGGAGAACTGGAAATAGTAAAGACTGGTGAGGTTAACCCCTTCTCTTCTCACCAAATCCCACCCCATGCAGATGGGGTAGGATGAGGCCTCGGAATGCTGGGATGTGCTTGCTCAGTACAAATTCTTACCAGTAGATGTCCTCTAGTTCATCTCCACATCCTTTCTCACCCCACACTGTGTCTACAGTTCAGGCCGCCATGGAGGAGTAGGTATGGCGGCTGGCAGAGCAGCCAGCAGTGCCATATATCATTGTATGTGGTCTGTGTCCATGGCAGGGGCCTCACCCAGGGAATCATAGACACTAGTGGGTTGTTACTTATTCAACCAGGTTTGTGAAGGCAACAGAAACCATTTCTTCCATTTTTGTTTCTGATAACAATTGCTTTTTACAGAATAGAGTTGGCCCAATTTTCTGCTGGAAACCCTAAAAAAGGTTTTGCACAGGCAGACCAATGCAAAGGGGAATTGCCTAGATGGACTTTCCCAGTCTTCAGGGCCATGGGAAGTTTGGATGGCAACCCACTGATCCTGGAACCCTGGATGGCCGCGAGGTTTCCCATCCATCCATCTTGATGCCTAAGTGTGAGAGGAGTGATGGTAACCATAATCGTAATATGTTTCTGTATCTGAGAACAGCGCGCTCTGATTTTCACTTTTGAACCTATGACTTTTTTTTTTTTAATTTTTTGTTTATTGCAGTAACATTGGTTTATAACATTGTAAAAATTTCAGGAGTACATCATTGTACTTCTATTTCTGCATAGATTACATCATGTTCACCACCAAAATACTAATTACAACCCATCACCACACAAATGTACCGAATTATCCCTTTCACCCTCCTCCCTCCCCCCTTCCCCTCTGGTAATCACCAATCCAATCTCTGTCCCTGTGTGTTTGTTTATTGTTGTTATTATCTACTACTTAATGAAGGAAATCATATGGTATTTGACCTTCTCTCTCTGACTTATTTCACTTTGCATTATACCCTCAATGTCCATCCACGTTGTCACAAATGGCTGGATTTCATCGTTTCTTATGGCTGAGTAGTATTCCATTGTGTATATATACCACATCTTCTTTATCCATTCATCCCTTGATGGGCACTTAGGTTGCTTCCAAGTCTTGGCTATTGTGAATAACGCTGCAATGAACACAGGGGTGCATGTACCTTTGCAAATTGGTGTTTTCAAGTTCTTTGGATAAATACCCAGCAGTGGAATAGCTGGATCATATGGTAGTTCTATCCTTGCTTTTTTGAGGAATTTCCATACTGTTTTCCATAGTGGCTGCACCAGTTTGCACTGCCACCAGCAGTGTATGAGAGTTCCCTTCTCTCCACATCCTCTCCAACACATGTTGTTTCCTGTCTTGTTAATTATAGCCATTCTGACGGGCTTGAGGTGATATCTCATTGTAGTTTTGGTTTGCATTTCCTTGATAGTTAGTGATTTTGAACATCTTTTCATGTGTCTGTTGGCCATCTGTATATCTTCTTTGGAGAAATGTCTGTTCAGGTCTTTTGCCCACTTTTTAATTGGGTTGTTAGTTTTGTTGTTGTTGAGATGCATGAGTTCTTTATATATTTTGGAGATTAAGCCCTTATCAGATGTATGGTTTGCAAATATCTTCTCCCAATTGTTAGGTTGTCTTTTCGTTTTGTTGATGGTTTCCTTTGCTGTGCAGAAGCTTTTTAGTTTGATGTAGTCCCATTTGTTTATTGTTTCAATTGTATCTCTTGCCCGGTCAGATGTGGTGTTTGAAAAGATGTTGCTAAGACCGATGTCGAAGAGCATACTGCCTATGTTTTCTTCTAGAAGTTTCATAGTTTCAGGTCTTACATTCAAGTCTTTAATCCATTTGGAGTTAATTTTTGTGTATGGTGTAAGGTAAGGGTCTACTTTCATTTTTTTGCATGTGGCTATCCAGTTTTCCCCATTGTATGTTCTTGGCTCTTTTGTCAAAGATTAGCTGTCCATAGATGTGTGGGTTTATTTCTGGGCTTTCGATTCTATTCCATTGATCTGTGTGTCTGTTTTTGTGCCAGTACCATGCTGTTTTGGTTACTATAGCTTTGTAGTACATTTTGAAATCAGGGAGTGTGATACCTCCAGCTTTGTTCTTTTTTCTCAGGATTCCTTTAGCTATTTGGGGTCTTTTGTTGTTCCACATAAATTTTAGGATTCTTTGTTCTATTTCTGTGAAAAATGTTGTTGGAACTTTGGTAGGGGTTGCATTGAATCTATAGATGGCTTTAGGAAGTATGGACATCTTAACTATGTTAATTCTTCCAATCCAAGAGCATGGAATATCTTTCCATTTCTTTGTGTCTTCTTCAATTTCTTTCAGAAATGTTTTATAGTTTTCAGTGTACAGCTCTTTCACCTCTTTGGTTAAGTTTATTCCTAGGTATTTTATTCCTTTTGTTGCAATTGTAAATGGGATGGTATTCTTAATTTCTCTTTCTTCTACTTCGTTGTTAGTGTACAAAAATGCAACTGATTTTTGTATGTTGATTTTGTATCCTGCAACTTTACCATATTCAGAAAAGCCACAAATACATGGAGATTAAACAAAATGTTACTGAACAACGACTGGGTTAACGAAGAAATCAAAGAAGAAACCAAAAAATACCTGGAGACAAATGAAAATGAAAATACGACATGCCAGAATTTATGGGATACAGCAAAAGCGGTTCTAAGAGGGAAGTTTATAGCGTTACAGGCCTATCTCAACAAACAAGAAAAATCTCAAATAAACAATCTAACAATGCACCTAAAGGAACTGGAAAAAGAAGAACAAACAAAGCCCCAAATCAGTAGAAGAAGGGAAATAATAACAATCAGAGCAGAAATTAATGAAATAGAGACCAAAAAAACAATAGAAAAAATTAATAAAACCAAGAGCTGGTTCATTGAAAAGATCAACAAAATTGACAAACCTTTAGCTAGACTCACCAAGAAAAAAAGAGAGAAGGCACAAATAAGTAAAATCAGAAATGAAAGAGGAGAGGTTACAACAGACACCTCAGAAATACAAAAGATTATAAGAGAATACTATGAAAAGCTATATGCCAACCAATTCGACAATCTGGAAGAAATGGATAAATTCTTAGAATCATACAACCTTCCAAAACTGGATCAAGAAGAAGTAGAGAATTTGAATAGACCAATCACCAGTAAGGAGATCGAAACAGTAACCAAAAACCTCCCCAAAAATAAAAGTCCAGGACCAGACGGCTTCCCTGGTGAATTCTACCAAACATTCAAAGAAGACTTAATACCTATCCTTCTCAAACTCTTCCAAAAAATTGAGGAGGGGGGGAAGCTCCCTAACTCATTCTACGAAGCTGACATTACCCTGATACCAAAACCAGACAAGGACAACACAAAAAAAAGAAAATTACAGGCCAATATCACTGATGAACATAGATGCAAAAATCCTCAACAAAATACTAGCAAATCGCATACAACAATACGTTAAGAAGATTATACACCATGATCAAGTGGGATTTATTCCAGGTATGCAGGGATGGTTTAACATTCGCAAATCAATCAACGTAATACACCACATTAATAAAATGAAGAACAAAAATCACATGATCATCTCAATAGATGCAGAGAAAGCATTTGACAAGATACAGCATCCATTTATGATAAAAACTCTGAATAAAATGGGTATAGAAGGAAAGTACCTCAACATAATAAAGACCATATATGAGAAACCCACAGCTAATATCATCCTCAATGGTGAAAAACTAAAAGCTATCCCTCTAAGAACAGGAACCAGACAAGGATGCCCACTCTCACCACTCCTATTTAACATAGTACTGGAAGTCCTAGCCAGAGCAATCAGGCAAGAGAAAGAAATAAAAGGGATCCAAATCGGAAAGGAAGAAGTGAAACTGTCACTATTTGCAGATGACATGATTTTATATATAGAAAACCCTAAAGAATCCGCCAGAAAACTTTTAGAAGTAATAAATGAACCTATGACTTTCAAAGACCTTTTCAGAAAGACATTTTTTAGAAAGTAGAAATCAGGCCTATATATTGCCATTTTAACTTAGTTTTTTAACCAAATGATTCAAAATAAGCAGAAATTTCAGGCATAACTTTTTATATGTTAGACTGGGGGCCCAAACCAATCTTAATGTATCATATTTATAGCATTACAAAAGTATTGCCCTTTAAATAATCCAAAAATAACAGGACTCTATTTGCTTGGATATGTAGAAAGATCTTAGGCCCACAGACAGGCCAAAAGAGGGCTGATCCCGCAGTGAGTGGAGGACTGCTCTTATTTTCCTCTAGGGTGCCAGTCATGGCAGGGACTCCTACACATGAGCAATTGTTTTATTTCTGGTCTCCCAAGAGAAGATTTTCTCAGTTTTGAAACTTCATAAAGTTGTGACTCTTGAAGTGAATAATTTCTTTTTTCTTTCAGCATTTACAGGTTAGCTGGAGCGAAAGGGAACAGGAAAATACAGAGAAAATTCACAGTAGTGGTATTAATATTGCATTGCCTCTGATAAGGTACTTTCAAAACATGTTCTCTCATTAACCATTTCTAAGTGTCTGCTGAAAATATATTTCACTGTCTCACTTTCTCCTGCATTTCATGTATAAATGCCAAAACCTGGAATGAACCTAATTCTTTCACACGGTTAAAAAGTAGGTCCCTTTTAATTCTAAACTGTATTCATTACTGAGTGGGAATTGGTAGCAGAGTCTAATTCTGCATGGGAATTATACCTCCAGTAAAGCAAGGAGCCACAGACAAAAGAAGGAGGGACACAATATAAACAAAGCTGGTGGGGATGGCAGACCAACACTGTAGGAATTTGTGACTTGAATGTTATCAATTTTTTTTTCATTCTTATGCACTTTCAAGTTTTAAAAATTAATGCTTTTAATTTTCTTTTTAAATTGAAACTTTTAATGGCCATATAAAATAGCAAATATTGCAAATACAATAGGAAGGTATCTTAATAGGAGCATTTTAAAGCATTTTTATTTTTCAAAAGAAAATGCCATGAAACTGGGACCTGAGAGAGAACGAAAATGTTCAAGTGTTGACAGCAAGTCAAGCTTACGTGGTCCTTCTTAACACACTAACGCAAGAATGTGGTAACCCACGTGGGGACAGCCTGCCTGCAAGCCACAGGTTGACCTATTAGAGAAGACAATTTCCTAGGCTAATACAAATATCTCTTGTAACTCAATATGAATTAAAAACAATAATGTCATAAATAGCCACAGGATAATCTGCAGGCATACTTTCATTTCAACAAGAATTTGTTTTATTTGTTAAGATTCCAGACTATTTTGTACAATTTCCTGAAAGGAACTTAAACTTTTCTTTCCTGAGTCAAGCTTGCTCTAAAGTCTGATCTCTGATCCTTGTTTCCACGGGAGCTCGCACGATGCATTCTGTTTGTACGAAGTCCATGCCGAAGGAAGGAATGAATGCACAAGTGGATGAGTGTCTGAGGGTCAAACTGGCCTGCTGGGTCCTGACTACTGACCACAGGGCAGTCTGAGCAAGTGTTGACGATAAAGGACCCAGCAGACTCTTTGACGTGGGCTATTTGCTTTGAGCATCAAAAAAACTGTGGTTTCCTTTTCCGCAAATCCTTGCTTTTGATGATGGTTCAAAACTACCAGTGCTTTCATGAAATGAGTAGAGGAGGAACTGTGAATAACAGAGCACTTTAAACAGCTAAACCCCTCTTTTATAGTTTTTTTAATGTTAATTTACTTTCTAAGTTAACTAAATTTCTGAATTAACATTCTTTTAAAATATTCAGCTATCACTTATGAAGTTCTTCCTATGTACGCTGGGCACTGTTATGAGTGCTTTGCGTAGATTAGTTTATCCATTCCTTGCAACAACTATGAGGTCGATTCTGATATTGTTCCCATTTTACTCATGAGAAAACTGAGGCACAGAGAAATCAAGGAAGTTGCCTAAGTCATGTAGCTAGTAAGACATGAAGCCAGATTCAAACCAAAGTCTGGTTTCAAGTCTAGGCTTGCAATGGAAATACCACACTTCATGGGTGTCATTAAAATTCACCATACTTGGTCTAGATTGATGGCTGGAAACATACCCAGTAGAACCCAGGTCTGCAGAAATGTGTACAGTGAACATTTTCTCTGCCTTCCTAGCCCATCCCCTCAACTTGACCCTACTCAGGTGATGCCCAGTGCCCTCAGCTATTCTTCCCACACTCCCCCACCCCACCAGATAACCCATTTCTTCCCCTTGACCTTTTACCTCCCCATCTTCTCTCCCTAGCCCCAAAATCCCTCCCGCAAAGAATCTCTCTCATTTCCTGTGTTCATGTTCTGCTCTCATTTAGGGAATTTGTTACTGGGAGCTGCAGCAGTGCAAAGTTTGATCCCATTCCAAGTACCAGGATCGATCCTGAAGGAGTTGAGGTTGGAGCACAGCAGAGCAGCCTGTCTGGAAGCGAGCAGCGGGGCAGCCTCTGTGGCCTCGACTGACAGACAGCCCACCCTCAGCAGTGGCAGAGAGGAGTTCACAAAGGACGGGCTCCCAGGGTGGTGAGAGTCGAGATTCGTAGAGAGTTCTACAGGCCAAAACACTAGATGGAAACCACATGGGCTTCACAGAAGTCCTGAATTTAGGTTCCAACATCAAAGTATCTGATCATAGAAGCAGACTTACCTATAGCTCAAGGGAAGGAGACATGGCTTAGGAATCTGTGAATGATGCTTCTCCTTGGATGTGAGAATTACAAGTAGTTTTATTTTCGTCTTTATTTATTTCTTCATTTTTCCCCCAAGATATTCTCCAATGACAAAGTATTAGGTTTTTATATTCAGAAAAACTAATAAATCCTATAAAAGCTCAATGCCAGCTATAACATTATATATGGAGGCATTAAGGAGAAATTGAAAGCTATTATAATGCAGGGGAGTATCTTTTCTAAGAAGAGTGGTATCTTGAAGACATCACGAAGTTATCTGGGGTGTATGCTAGCAAAGGAAATCAGGATGACAAGGGTCTGGAAATCTTAGTTTACGAGGTAAAAGAATGAAAAAATTTCTAAGTTGAAGAAGAAATCATAAAGAAGAAGAATAACTTGTTTTTCAATGTGGATAGTAAATTTGTAGAAGTTTTAAGAATCTTATGTTGTTCATCACAGCAGTAGCACAATCAAAGAGCAGAAATTTCAGGGAGATATATTTCAATTCTATGATAGGACACAGTTTTTTTTAATTTAATACAGAAAAACAAAAATGAAATTGGGTGATTCTCAGCAGTGGCAAGTTCCCTGCCGCTTACAGCGTTAAGCGGACGTCAGACGCTGATCTCCCATGGTTGTTATATGGAAGGTTCCTGCATTCATGCACCTAGCCCTCAGCTCAGACATTGATGGAGCTCCTACAAATGCCATGTATCGTGCTATGTCATGGTGATGTGAACACTGTTACATAAGACAGTACCTCGTCTTTTATCAGCTCACACTCTGTAGCAAAGACGAAAACAACCATGTGCCGTAATAGTGTTCGGAATGTGCTGTGATGGCCCAAGGGAGAGGAATGTAAAATAAACTAGGTGATTTTTCAAACCTCGTGGTTCTATCATTCTTTCACTGCAATCTGGGAAAGGGTGTATTGGGGCAGGTTCCAGAGGACGTACTTAGAGTCAGGCATCGTCTCTCTAATCACAGCAAATGACTGCTTCTTCTGTGAGGGCAAGGACCAGACAGGAGGCCGGAAGTCTCCAGGTAATGAACCACTTGTTGGTTGATCTTCTGTAATTTTTCGATGACTTTCCAAATTAGGTTTTAAAATAATCTGGAATAGTTTTTTCAATAAGAGATGAAGAATCAAAAATGATCATGATCTTTGTAAAAGAAAAAGACTGGCCAGAAGTTAGAAACCTGAAGCTTCCCTTTAGAAACAGGGGAGGGTTCTAGTTTTGCAGATTGTAGTTTGCATTTATTTTAAATACATTTTTATGATGTGCTTATGTAACAAAAAGTACATAAATCACAAGTGTACAGTTCAACACATTTTCTAAACTTTGACACAAGAGTAAAATCAAGAAGGAAAACATTGTCAGCACTCCAGAGGTCATTGTAGGGTCCCATCGTAGTCACCATCTCTCTTCTCTAGAAGTAACCGTTTTCCTAAGTTCTATCACCACCGATTAGTTTTGCCTGCTTTTGATCTTTACATAAAAGGAATTGCACAGTGTACTTGTTGGTGGTTGGGAATTCTGTTCAACATTACAGTTGTAAGAGACGTCTGTATTGTAGTATATTGTGCTACTGTGCTCATTCGCACTGTTGCATGGTATAGTGTTATATTGTAAGGACATTCCATAATTTATTTACTCATTCTTCTAGACTTGAAGGACATTGGGTTCATTTCTAGCTGGGGATCTTATAAATAGTGCTACTGTGATCATTTTTGTATTGCTGCTCATTTATGGTCATTTATCTTGAGTATATACTTAAGAGTACAAGTGCTGAAACATATGGTACTAAAATATTTGGCTTAATTAGATGCTGAAAAATTGGTTTTTCTGGAGGGATTTTACCTCTTTATACTGCTACCAATAGTATGACATAATTCTACACGCTCCACATCCTTTCCAACATTTAATATTATTGACAGTGTTTTTAAAATTTTAACCACGTGTGGCAATAATATATTTGCTTTTCTCCGGTAACTGGTGAGTTTGAGCATTTGTTTCTTATGTATATTGGCCATTTGCATATTCTATTTTGAAAAGTGTTTATTTAGTTATTTGGGTTCATTTTTCCATTGTGTTATCTGTCTTTTTTATTGAGTTGTAGGACCTCATCTCTGTTCTAGATGGCACTCATTTTTTGTGTTACAAATATCTTCCCATTTGTGCCCGGCATTTTCATTCTGTTAGCGGTGTCACTTGAAAAATGGAAGTTCTTAATTTTAATTTAGCCCAAATTATCAACTCTTTTCTCAAATGTACCTAAGACCATGAAGATACAATTTTATGTTACTTTCTAAAAGCTATTTAA
Organism: Diceros bicornis minor; assembly: GCF_020826845.1. NCBI lineage: Eukaryota > Metazoa > Chordata > Mammalia > Perissodactyla > Rhinocerotidae > Diceros > Diceros bicornis. The sequence goes on along the minus strand of NC_080778.1, from coordinate 6,324,021 downwards.
CTTTCACCCTTGGATTAACAATCCATCTGGACTTTATGTTTGTGTATAATGTGAGGAATGAATCAATATGACTTTTTCCATATGAATAGCCAATTGGCTATGCATCATTTATTGAAAATGACATCCTTTCCCCACAGAATTATAGTGACACTGTTGTCATAAGTCAAGTACCTAGTATGTGTTTGGTCTGTTTCTGAACTTAACTGTGTTCAACTTATAGATATGTCTATCCTTTAGCCTGTCCTGCCATACTACCTTGATTACTAGAACTATCAATTACATAGAGTCAGGCCATCCAAAAGACTACAAGACTACACAGAGTGCATTCATATACAGTTTTAATAAAGATAAATGATGCAGTACAGTAGGAGAAGGAAAGTACACAAAGAGATCAGAGAGGCCTAGACCATCTAGGTACAGGTTAGGGCCTTTTCTCAGTTGCACAGCATGTGTTATATTTTCAAAATTTGCCACCAAACCCCACACCAGATACCTGGTCTCAGGGGAGCTAAGATACAAGGTTACTGAGCAGTGTCTCCCCAGGTTAGCCAAATCCTCTGCTCGGGTCTGCAGGCTGAAATCAAGATGTCCTCATCAGAGGCTCGGGGTTCTCTTGCAAGCTCACTGGAGTTGGCAGAATTCATTTCCTCAGTTGTAGGACAGAGGGATCTGTTTTCTTCAGGCTGTTGGCAAGGGGTTGTTCTCAGCCTCTCGAGATTGTCTTTGTTCACCAGCAGTTCACAGCACAGCTGTTTGCTTTCTTCCAGAAGGGCGGCAGCAGCAGTCTATCATCTGCCTTCTTCTGCCTCTTAAAAGGCTCCTACAATTAGATCAGGTCCACTTGGATAATCTCTGTATCTGAAGGTCAACTGACTTGGGATCTTAAATATATCTGCAAAATCCCTTCACAAAAGTACCCAGATTAGTGTTGATTGAATAACCAGGGGACAAGACTATTGGGAGGGAAAGGGAGAACAAGGGGTACCTTCAGAATCCTGCCTACACATACTGCCAAGATCCCAGTCCATTTCCTTGAGCTACCTCCATTTTCATCTGGAAGAACACACTTAACGGCCTCTCCCGGGTCAATGTGCACGCACTTGATCATTTTTTCCCTCTATCATATTGTCTAAGTGTCTATTGGGTTTGTTTGATCTATTTCCCTAATGTCTTTTTACTAGGCTGCTCACCGTCCCTTCCATTCCTTCTGGAATAATACTTCTTCTAAGCAACCAATATGGGCAAACAAGACTTTTTCCTCAGCATTCTCTCCTTATTAAAGAGAAATTCTGCTCATGCTAGAACTCCTAGATCTACACTAATTTTTCCGAAGACTTTTAGAGCATTTCTACCAATCCTGGTTTATCCAACAAACATGTTGTTGCAGTTGAGTGCTTATTGTTTGAAGACAGCTTGAGTATATATTTTGGAACCTCCAAAAGTTGAGTCCCCCAAGATAGTGTCATTAACAGTCATCCCCAAATATAATTCAGTTTGAGTGTGCCAAAGAGCTTCCACAGGCACATTCAGCAAATATTTGTGCTATCAGTGGCAGATATATGAGCTCACAAAGTCACCTGCAAACCAGTATCAGTTTCAGTTTTTCAAATATTCTTTACCTTGATTATTACCTTATGTCCCAAAAAAGGGAAAATGGTCTACAGACTTTAGGATAAAAGATACTATGACAAGTTGGGTGTGAGATTTGCACAACATCCTCTTTCCCCCCAGCAGTTGTGTAAGGAGAAAGTCGTCAATTCAGACATCACATCTACTCCTATAATACGTTCTGATAGGGAGGATGCAACTCCATACACCATACACTCTTAATTAAATTCCCTTTTGGCTTTTCATTGGAAGGTTTTCATATGACAGTGCATTCTGAACCACTGTTCAGAAATCCCAATAAAGTTTATTTAGCATCCCCAGCCACTTTCTCCAAAGCAAGGCAAAATATCTTAGGTCCTCTTCTGGAAGTTACTCCAAGAAACCCTGCCATCCTTTCATTCAGAATCATGATTCTTCCCTTTACCTTGCACCTGTTATAATCACTCCTGGATTTGAAGGAGTGCAGATTTCTTTTTTGTGCCATCATTAGATTTTTTAATTCATCAAGGCTTGGATGAACTGCACAAATCTGTTACAGTCTTTTTTACAGTTGGAGCTGTTAATAGAACACCTGGTCTCTTATAGTCATTATTACAATTTTTGTAGCAACTCCATTGATCATCTCCCTTTTCATCTATGTTTAATTAAACGGCTGAACACTTCCACTCAGTTTAGTTGTTTTGAATTTTGGGAGTCCTTCTGTTCATTCTATTTCTATTTTTCGGAATAATCCTTATCTTCCTTTCTTTATTATTATTATTACAATTCAACCTTATTGATGGGTTCAGCAGCCTCAGAAGGAGTATTCCATTCAGTATTTAAGGGTGAGGCTGAAAAATGTTCACTTCTCAAGATGCATTTTATGTGCCCCCACCTTCATCTAGTTCACCAGATTGGGAGTTTGTCCGTCTACCATTTTCTGAAAATCATGTAGCTAATTGAGTGTCCTGAGTAATAATTGAAGACTCCTTCCATTCAGCAATATCTAATGCAAGGAAAATAGCTCCTTGGCCACAAATGCAAAACATCCATTTCAGCAGTGCTCTATCAAGAAGCCTTGGATACCCATCAAAAATGATTTTCCTCCTGCACTGAATATCCAATGACTCAGGGACACGTGTATTCTTTCTATGATTATTGTTCAGATAGGGGTCATATTCCAACCAACGCCCAGCTTCCACCTGTGTCCCACCTATTCCCTTTACAGACAATGTCATCAGCCACAACTTGTAGGACCTGGCAGTCTTGGGGCCATTCTTGATTACTTCCATTTTCACCAAGTCAGCCAAAGCAGCCAAGGTTCTGAGTTCTTGACTGACTTCCTTTCTCTCTGAACTTCTTTTTAAATCACTTCGCTTTTTTTTCCCATGTCTGGTTTAGCACCTCCAAGTTCCATTGATAGAAATTTTACCCCTCAGTAATCTCAGCACTTGAGCGAACTCAACACAGAGTTTGTCTGGGGGTTTGCCTGCTGTCCAAGGTTCTGCAGCTTTCTTTATCTTTCCTCTTCCCAAACAAAGCTGTGTCTTGGAAGATCTCCCTTTTTACTTCCTGCCCTGCCCTCTATTTTTCACTGGGCCACAGCTATACCCACAGTGAAGGCCTGATGTGCCCCAGAAGGATTTGTTTGTGCTCTCCTGCCTCATCCCCAGTCTGCAGAGGGTTGCTGTAGTGCACTCGGTAAAGATCAGGGATGCTGTGCAGGGATTCCTCCATGCCCATCGCCTTGCCAACAGCATTTAATAGGCTGCTTCTTTGCACGTTGTGAAGCCCCAGGATGCCATGGAGGGATTTCACTATGCGCTCTGCTTCTGTTTACGGTCTTTTTAGACTGCTACTTTGCATTTGGGAAGGGCTCTGGGCACCTCTATGGGGCTCTCAGCTCTCCTGCTTCATCTCCAGCCTTCCGCTACTTTGCCTTTGGGAAAGACCACATGCTAAAAAAGCCGTTCTCCAGTCTTCAGCAGCAGATGCGTTGCACTAGGGAAGACTCTTGCCTCGGCAGCATCCCACTCTACACTTTCTTTCCCAGTCTGCAGTCTTTCATGCATTGCTGCTTTAGACTTCAGAACGTTGTGTTTGCCTTAGAGGAGGAACACTCTTAACTCTCCCACTCTGTGTCCAGTCTTCAACATACTACCCCCATAAACTCAATTTAGGCAACAGAAATAATCGATAGGAAGTTGCCAACCTGATCACGATTTTTGCTCCTTAAGATCCAATATGCCATACCAGCCACAAAACATTCACTAAAAATTTGAATAGTTTCTCTTCACCATTATGTTATGGTGATTCTGCCTCCTTCCACTGCTCTCTCAGAGCATCCATATGCCAGAAAAGGAAATTTGACACATATTTCACATCTTGTTAAAAGAATTAATTCAAAATGAATCATAGCATTAAATGTAAAATACAAAATTATACAACCTCTAGAAGGAAACATAAAACAGAAGAAAAATATCTGCATGACCTTGGGTTTGGAGTAGAGTTTTTAGATTCTTCACTAAAAGCATAATCTATAAATGGAAAAAAATTACAAATTGGACTTTATCAAAATCAAACTGATTACTGTGTTCAAGATACCATTAAGAGAGTGAAAAGATTGGGAGAAAATATTTGCAAATCATATTTCTGATAAAGGCTTTATATGTAGAATATATAAAGTGGTATTAAAATTCTACAATAGTCAAACAACCTATTTTAAAAATGGCTGCTTACAAAAAACTTCCTTCAAACATAACAGCACGAAGGTGTTCTTTTCTTGTTAGGGTGCAGGAAGTCATGGGAGACTATTAGTATTACCTTAACAATTAGAATAATCTGGATAAACTATGCAATCTTAGTTTATTAAAACCTGTAAAAGAGCTTAGGATAAGAGAAACATAAAAAAATAAAATAAAATGTAAACCTAAGATCCAGAAAATGATGACCTTTCATATAAGAGAAGCTCTGTTGTTTCTTGTAGACAAACTGTATGAGAGCATTACTTTTTTATACAATCTGGCAATATCTATATTTTAAGTGGTGTGTTTAGAACATTCACATTTAAAGTTATGATTGATATGGTTGGATTACAATCCACTATGTATTTAGCTACTTCCTATTTGTTCCATTCGTTCTTTGATTTTTTTTTCTATTTCAGCCTTATTTATTTTAAATGGAGCACTTTCACAAATATATTTTATCTTGTCTATTAACTTATTATTTATAAATCTTTTAAAAACATTTTGGCAGTTGCTCTAGGGTTTACAATATACATTTTTAAATAAACGGAGTCCACCATCAAATAATATTATATTGTTTCACATATAATACAAGGACCTTATGATAGCATATTCCCTATGTCCCCTTCCAATCCACTATGTCATTGTTGTACATATCAGTTTTACATATGGTGTAAACATGCAACACTTTATTACTAATATTGCTTTAGATAGCTCATTATCTTTTAGAGCATAAAAATAAAAAGTTATCATTAATAATCTAATTTTTATCTGTCACCATACACTGGTGGTGAGCACAATGCAACCTGTATAGAAACTGATATATAATACTGTACACCTGAAATTACACAATGTTATAAACCACTATGGCCTCAATAAAATAATTGGAAAAAACGTTATTTTATCTTCATTGAGTTTCTTTCTGATGCTCTTCTTTGTGAAAATTCAAGTTTCTGACATATGTTATATTCTTCCTACTTGAAAGACTTCTGCTAACATGTCTTATGGACCAGGTCTGCTGTCTTCAATTTGTCTTTGTCAAAGTATTTATTTCTCCACTTCAAAGGATATTTTCTCAGGACATAGAATTCTGTGTTGACAGTTTCTTTTGCTGTTGTTGGTGCTCGAAAGATGCCCTTCCATTGTCTTCTTGCTCACGTAGTTTTTGACAAAATATCTGCTAGTGATTCTCTGTAGGTAATGTGCCCCCACCTGCTGCTCCATGCCTCTGACTGCCTTGAAGGTTTGCTCTTTTCTTTTGGTTTTCAGCAATGTGAATATGATATGCCTAGTTGTGAGTACTTTGTTATTCACCCTGCTTTGAGTTCTCTTTAGTTTCTTGCATCTATTTGTTGTTGGTCACTAACTTTAGAAAATTATGACCATTACATATTCAAATATTTCCTCTCATTTTCTTCTTTGGCGGAGATTCGTATTACATGTACATGAGATTATTTTTACTCCTCAGCCTTTGGAGTTTCTGTTCTTTTAATTTTTCATTTTTTTCTCTTTGAATTTCAGTTTAGATTATTTCTATTCGCCTGTGTTCAAACTCACTCTCTCTTTCCCAGGCTGTGTGGAATCTACTGAAGAGACAGTTGAAGATATTCTTCATCTCCACCACTCTGTTTTTGATTTCCAGAATTTCAATCTGATTTTATCTTTAGCTTCACTCTCTGCTGAAATTACCCATCTGATCTTGCATCTTGTCTACCTTTTCTGTTAGTCTTTAACATAGCAATCATAGTTATTTTTTAAAACCCTATCTTATATTTCTAATTTTGTATCATTTTTGAGTCTGCTTCTGATCATTTCTTTTTCTTTTCTGATTGTGTTTTATAACCTTTTTGTAATCCACATGATAACTTATTGAAAATTGAACAAGTAGTATATGACAGAAGATAATGAAGTTAAATATTTTTTATGCATGAGCACACATTTCCTTCTATTGTTTTTAAAGTCACCAAATATTAATCCTTTTAGTACTATCCCCATAGTTCTGTACTTCCAGGTGTGATCTTTTATTCAACTTAAAGAACTCCCTTTGGTATTTATTGCTGTAGAGTTCTGCTATCAATAACTTCTCCCAGCTTTTGTTTGTCTGATAGTGCCTATTTCTTTTTCAGTTTTGAAAAATACTTTTTCTGGGTGCAAAATGTATACATATACAGTTGATACTCATTATTTGCAGATTCTATATTTGCAAAGTCACCTACTTACTAAAATTTACTTGTAACTCAAAATCAATACTCATAGTGCTTCCATGGTCATTCATGAATATGTGTAGAAGGGCAAAAAATTTGAGTCACCAAGAGTACATATTCCCAGCTGAGGTTGCAGAGGGCAATGGTCTGCCTTCTTGTTTCAGCTCACATACTGTAAACAGGTGGCCTTTTTATGGTCTATTTAATACCATGTTTTTTGCATTTTTTGTGCTCTTCGTTGGTGATTTTGTTGTTTAAAATGGCTCCCAGACCTAGTGATGAAGTGCTGGCTAGTTTTCTAAGCACAAAAAGGCTGTGATGTGCCGTATAGAAAAAGTATGTGTTACAGAAGCTTCTTTCAGATATGAATTATAGTTACAGTGATAGTGCTGCTACCAATGAGCTCAACATTAATAAATCCACAATATATATTAAATACGATCTATTTAAACAGAAACATACATAAAACAAGGTTCTGTATTGACCAGTTGACAAAAATATTATGAGCAGAGGTTTGCAGGAAACTAACTTTGTGTTTCCCCTAGGAGAAGTTGTTCAGTATTCACTACTCTAGTGTTCATGGTAACTTTCTAGAACCTAACTACCATGAATAATGAGAATCAATGCATGTATACAGCATACATAATATATATGTGTATGTGTGTGCTCTCCAAGCTTTTTTGTTATTCTGCGTAGTTGTATTGATTTACTCTTCTCTGATCTGTTATTGTCAGAAGCAGGAGTTCACTGTTTAATTTATTTTCGGTTTTTAGTGGTTTTGAAGTGAATTAAGGCAGCATAGTATAAGTGGTATGAAGGGAAGGTGACCAGCATTTGCAAGATACCAGTTACTAAGTACTAATTAATAACATTAGCTATTTAATTTTTAAAATATTACTATTGTGAGGCTGGCCCGGTGGTATAGTGGTTAAGTTCATGTGCTCCACTTAGGTGACCCTGGGTTTGCGGGTTTGGATCCGAGGCATGAACCTACACACTGCCCATCAAGCTATGCTGTGGCGGCGTCCCACATGAAATGTAGAGGAAGATTGGCACAGATGTTAGCTCAGTGACAATCTTCCTCAAGCAAAAAGGGGAAGATTGGCAATGCATGTTAGCTCAGGGCCAAACTTCCTCACCTAAAGAAGGAAAAAAAAAAACACTATTGTATAGATATCCTTACTTTATCAATGAGTAAATTGGGGATCGAAGGAATTAAGTAACTTGCTAAAACCTAAATTTGAACTTAAGTCTGTTGGCTTCACAGCCAATACTCTTACTTTGATTGTCACTTCACTCATTGATTCAGTTTTCTCATCTAAAGAATAATTGCTAATAATCCTACAGGCACAAGAATGCCATGAGCGTGAATTAGAGGATGTCAATGTCAGAGACACACAGTGATTGCAAAACAGTGCTTGTCACATCAAATCTGTCATAGCTCCTCTCTAAACTACATTTAGCCTAGTAAAATGGCATGAGATTTCAGAAAAAGTATCTACAATGTGTGTTAACGAAGATCCAGCAGTAGTTAGAAAATCAATATATGACACACTTTTTCATTATAATGTGTTGTGATGGTTCTATTTGCAATGCTTCATGGAGGACAGTTATTTTAGTGCTTAAGAGAGTTGTTGGAAAGGCCCTTTGGGAGTGTTAATGCTTAAGTTTCTTCATTAACTAGAAAAATGAAAATCTGCCACTGGGCACTAAACATATTTCAACAAATCACTCAAAAGGATAATGTCACTTCTCCAATTTTATTCTCTAACATTTGGATGCTTCAGTGTGATGACTTAGAGGGAAATGTCTCCTCCATTCATCAAAACTAGGGGCTTGCTGATACAAGTTAGCCCAGAAGTGCTTCAGAAAGAATTAAAAAACCCTATCATTTATCCACTGTCTAAACATCAGTGGACCATTGTGCATGTTCTTGAGATGCCTCAAGTCAACCTACCAAAGTAGCTTGTCATATATTAAACTAATGATCTTCCCCCTAAACCAGTGCCCTCCCCTGCATTTTCGGTCATAGCTAGTATCACTAACCGCCTAACCACCCAAGCTACGATCATCAGAGTGATTTTTAATTCCTCATTTTGCCTCACCTACATTCCTAAACAATAAATCTGTATATTTTATTTTCTCAGTTTCTCAAGTGCAGTTAATTCCAATAAATCCTATTAAGGATGCCTTTAGTTAGCAGGACCATCACCCCCTCCTTGGATTACTGTAAGAGCCACTTATTAGATCTTCTCGCCTTTGGCTTGGCTGTTAAATCCAACCTCCACAAAGCTATTGAGTGATCCTTCTGAAGCCCAAATGGCCATGGCACTCCGCTGGTAGGACACTTTATTGCCCACAGCAGGTTAAATGGCAGCTTATAGTCACACAGTAAAGATTTGTTCAATAGTTTAGTAAACTGATTGATGTCAATGAGCTGCATTTCAGACGTTGAGTTTCACGACTTCATTTAGTGATGAAATTTCATGTCTATTCCTGAACTTAAGAGAAAGCTCGGGAATGAAGATCTAGATTTCATTGTCATCAATTTATAGGTGGAAATTAGGGCCATGGTGGTGAGTGTGATTGATTAAGAAGCTAGAAACATTTCTATATAAAGGAGACATCCCTCACCAGACATCAAATTGCTTCCTACTTGATATGGAACTATTATATTATAAGCTTGTAATTTTATAATGCTTTATAACTCACAGACAAATAGCATATATATTAATTCACTTGAAACTTATAATAACCCTGTGAAGTAGGGTTCATGTTATAGTTAATGAAAGGAAATCTCAGAAAGGATTAGTGAGCTGTCTAGGATATCACGGCTAGGAATTAGAAGAACCTACACTGGATTTCCTAGTTGAGGGAATCTTTTCAGTAGACTGCCTTGCCTTTTTTGTGTGAGAACAAATGGTGTTGACATTTGTACCAGCTGGCCTCACGTGGAGACCCTACCTGTGCTTGGCATTGTGTATGGATGTGTACTGCAAAAATAAGCGTGGTCCTGCTCTTCCAGAGTTAATGTGAAGACAGAATATAAATAACTAAATATAAAGCTACTGCCGTTTAAAGGTACAGACAGAAGACAGCAAAGCCCAGAAAGGTACAAGTGCTGATAAAGAGAGGGAACTGCACAGAAGAAGGCAAAGCAATGTCTCTCCACTTGATGAACTAACAGTCCAAAATTCCTTCTCCTTTCGTACTCATCATTCATACAATAAACGTGATCTGAGCAAGCACGTGAGTCTGGTACTGTTCTGGGTGCTGAAAAAATGGCAGTAACTAAGTAGGATTTCTGCTCTCATGGATACATAGATTCTAGTGGGATGGGGGAGAAAGAGAATAAACAAAATGTCAGACGGTGATAAGTGATAAGAGAAAAAATACAGCATGGAAATAAGGCGTGGAAGGTAGGAAGAAGCACTTGTAGTTTTAAATGGAGTAGTCACAAAAGGTTTCACTGAAAATGTGACTTTTCAGCAAATAATTTGTATTGATTTTCTATTGCTGCTGTAACAAGTTACCAATAAACTTTCAGCCTAAACAACATAAATTTATTATCTTACAGTTCTAGAAGTCAGAAGTCCAAAATCACTTTCACAACACTAAAAACTCAAAGTCTCAGCATGGCTGTGTTATTTCTGGAAGCTGTAGGGAAGAATCCATTTCCTTGCCCTTTCCAGATTCTAGAGGCTGCCTGCATTCCTTGGCATGAGTCTTCTTCCTCCGTCTTCAAGACCAATAACATAGCATCTTCAAACCTCTCCCTGACATCTGCTACCATGGTCACATTTCCTTCTCTGACTCCAACTGCCTAACTCTATAAGGATCCTTGTTATTAGATCTAGATAATCTAGATAATCCAGGATGATATTCCCATCTCAAAATGCTTAACTTAGTGGTATCTGTAAAGTCCCTGTGCCATGTAAGGTAATATATTTACAAATTCCAGCAAGTAGGACATGGATATGTTTAGGGGACCATTATTCTGCCTACTACATACATGAAGGAAGTGTAAGAGAGCTTCATGCAGGGCATCTGAGAAGTGCATTCTAGGCAGATGGAATCACAAGTGCAATGAGCTGAGGCAGAACTGTGTCTGATTTCCAAAGCATAACAAGAAAGCAATTGTTGCTGGTACAGGGTGAGCAAAAGGAGAGGGCTAGGATATCAAACCCGAGAGGTATCATGGGGCCAGATGGTATAGGGTATTGTAAGTTATTCCAAATATTTTAGCTTTAATTCAAATAAAGTAAAATAAGATGAAATAACTGTGGAAGATTTTAAGTAATCAAATGGCATGCTCAAATTTATGCTTCCTTTTTAAATTAAGAATTTATATTTTTAGAGCAGTTTAAGGTTCACAGAAAAATTAAGAGAAAGGTAGAGAGATCCACATGCATAGTCTCCTCCATTATCAACAGCTCCCACCAAAGTGTACATGGGCTACAATTGAGGAATCTGCATTGACATGTCATAATTACTTAAAGTCTATAGTTTACATTAACGTTCACCTTTGGTATTGTATGTTCTATGGGTTTGGACAAATGTATAATGATAAGTATCTATCATTATGGTATCATACTGAGTATTTTCACTGTCCTAAAAATCATCTGTGCTCTGCCTATTCATCTCTCCTCCCACCTTGCAGCTCCTGGTAACCTCTGATGATTTTACTGTCTCCATAATTTTGCCTTTTCCAGAATATCATATAGTTAGAATCATATAGTGTGTAGCCTTTATAGATTGGCTTCTTTCACTTAGTAATATGCATTAAAGGTTCCTCTATTCTATTATATTCCTGGCTTGATAGCTTATTTCTTTTTAGCATTCAATAATATCCCACTGTGTATCTAGACACAATTTATTTATCCATTCACGTACTGAAGGACATCTTCATTGCTTCAACTTTTGGCAATTATGAATAAAGTTGCTATAAACATCCATGTGCAGATTTTTGTGTGGACACAGGTGTTTGGCTCCTTTGGGTAAATACCAAAGAGCATGATTGTTGAGTCATATTATAAGAGTATGTTTAGTTTTTTAAGAAACTGCCAAAGTATCTTCCAGTATGGCTGTACCATTTTGCATTTCCACCAGTAACAAACAAGAGTTTCTGTTGTTCCACATTCTCATCAGCGTTTGGTTTTGTCAGTGTTCCAGATTTTGGTCATGCTAATAGATGTTAGGAGTATCACATTGTTGTTTTAATTTGCATTTCCTTGATGACATATGATGTGGAGCATCTTTTCATATGCTTATTTGCCACCTACCTATCTCCTTTGGTGAGGTGTCTGTTAAGGTCTTTGGCCCATTTTTTATTTGTGTTTTTTGTTTTCTTATTGTTACGTTTTAAGAACTCTTTGTATGTTTTGAACAATAGTCCTTTATTACATGTGTCTATTGCAAATATTTTCTCCCAGTCTGTGGGTTGTCTTCTCATTATCTTGATACTGTTTTTCACAGAGCAGAATTTTTTACTTTTAGTGAGTCAATTATTTCCTTCATGGATCATGCCTTTGGGTTATAATTAAAAAGTCATTGCCATACCCAAGGTCATGTAGATTTTGTCCTATGTTATTTTCTAGGAGTTTTATAGTTTGCCTTTTACATTTAAGTCTGTGATCCATTTTGAGCCAGTTTTTGTAAAGGGTGTAAAGTCTGTGTCTAGGCTTACTTTCTTGCGTGTAGATGCCCAGTTGTTCCAGCACCTTTCACTGAAAAGACTATCTTTGCTCCATTGTATTGTCTTTGCTCCTTTGTCAAAGGTCAGTTGCCTCTATTTAGGAGGATGTGTTTCTGGGCTCTCTGTTGTGCTCCGTTGATCTATTTGTCCATTCTTTTACCAATACCATACTGTCTTGTCTACTGTTGCTTTATAGCAAGACTTGAAGTCCGGTAGCGTCAGTCCTTCAACTTTGTTCTTCTCCTTTAATATTGTGTTGACTATTCTGGCTCTTTTCCCTCTCCATATAAATTTTAAAATCAATTTGTCAATATCACAGGCTAATTTACTGGGATTTTAATTGAGATTGCACTGCTTCTATAGATCAAGTTGGGAAGAACTGGCATCTTGACAATAATGACTATTCCTATCCATGAAAATTCAATATCTCTCCATTTCTTAACTTCCTCTTTGATTTTGTTTATCAGAGTTTTATAGTTTTCCTCACGTAGATCTTGTACATATTTTGTTAGATTTATACCTAAGTACTTCATTTTGGGAGGGGTGATAATGTAAATGGTATTGTGTTTTTAATTTCAAATTCCACTTGTTCATTGATGGTATATAGGAAAATGATTCGTTTTTACATATTAACCTTGTATCCTACAACCTTGCTATAATCGCTTATTAGATCCAGGAGTTTTTTGGTAAATTCTTTCAGATGTTCTAGGTAGATGATCATGTCATCTGCACACAAAGTTTAATGTCTTCCTTCCCAAACTATATCTCTTTTATTTCCTTTACTTGTCTTATTCTGTTAGCTACAACTTCCAGTACAATGAGGAAAAGAAGTGGTGACAGGGGACGTTTTTGCCTTGTAGCTGATCTTAGTGGGAAAGCTTTGAGTTTCTCACCATTAAGAATGATATTAGCTGTAGATTTTTGTAGATAGTCTTTATCAAATTAAGGAAGTCCCTCTCTCTTCCTAGTTTACTAAGAGTGTTTACATAAATGAGTGTTGGATGTTATCAAATGCTTTTTCTGCATCTATTGATATGATAATGTTATTTTCTTTCTTTGGTCTGTTGATATGATGGATTACATTATTTGACTTTCAAACGTCGATCTAGCCTTCCACTCTGGGATAAATCCCACTTGATCGTGGTGTATATTTCTTTTTAATATTATTGGATTTAATTTCCTAATATTTTGTTGAGGATTTTTGCATCTGTATTCATGAGAGATATTGGACTGTAGTTTTCTCTCTTGTAATGTGTTTGTCTGATTTTGGTATTAGTGTAATGCTGAATGTAATTCATAGATGAGTTAGGAAGTATTTCCTCTTCTTTTATCCTCTGAAAGAGATTGTAGAGAATTGGTATATTTTTTTTCTTAAATACTTGGTAGAATTTACTAGTGAATCCATCTAACCATGGTGCTTTTTTTTTAAGGTTATTAATTATTGATCCATTTTCTTTAATAGATATAAGCTTATTCAGATAATATTTTTCTTCTTGTATAAGTTTTGGCAAATTGCGTCTTTTGAGGAATTGGTCCTTTACATCTAGGTTTTCAAATTTGTGCACACAAAGCTGTTCATAATATTCCTCTATTATTTTTTTCAAATGTTCATAGTGTCTGTACAAACTTATGTTTTAAAACAATAATCTGGCTAACATCGTGAGAATAAACTGTAGAGGGGCAAGTGTGAAGCCAGGCAGCCAACGGGGGGCTGATTCCATAACCCGACTGAAAACTAATGGCAGGTCACACCAGTATTGGTAACAATAGTGGTGGTAAGAGAAAGAGATCGTCAATAATTACTGAGGTTTTTAGTCCAGAAAATCGGCAGAATATGTAGAAGATTGTAGGAGGAATACATTTTGATACAGGGTAAATCAAAAATTTAGTTTTTCGTATGCTAAATTTGAAAAGCATATTCATACTTCAAATGGAAATTTTGAAAAGAAAGCTGGATCTACAAGCGTGGACTTTGGTAAAGAGATCCAGATTGGAAACAGAAATTTAGGTGGTATTCAGAGATATGAGATTAGATAAAATTATCAAGTTTTGGTAGAGAAGAGATTGTTGTACCAAACAAGCCCTAGATCACTCCAATTAAATGGTTAGCAAGATGAGGAGGAACTGGCAAAGTAGCTGAAAAAGAATGACTAGTGAGGTCAGAACAAAACCAGGAGAATTTAGTGTCATGAAAGTCAAGTGCAGAAAGAGTTAAGGCAGGTGAAGATTGAACATTAGATTCAAATAATGTCAAATGTTATTTGTAATATTAAAATACTAAAATGTCAAATATTTTATATGTATATTAATGTGGCTTCTAAAGATAGACATAGATATAAAGGTGGAGTCATGCCATTGCTGTAAACATAAAAGATTTACAAATGTTCAAGGTACCAAATGATGGAGTAGTTTGGCAAAACCTGAATTGGAATAGGTTCAAGGATTGTGGGAGGTGTAGAATCGAAGGTGGCACATAGGTGCAATGTTTTTGAGGAGTTTAACTTTAAAGTGAAAGAAAGAAATGGAATAGTTACTAAGATAATGGGGTCAAGTAAGAATTTTGTTTGTTTCTTTTAACTTAAATAGTGTTTGAATGCTAACAGGAAACATCCAGTGGACCTAGGAAAACTGACTAGGCAGGAGAGGATGAGAATATTAGCTAAAGTGATGACCTTGAGTAAGTGAGAGGGGATGGGATCTGGCACACAATTAGAGAATTTGACCATAGCTGGGAGCACAGACAGTTCAATCACAGTAAGAGGAGAGAAGCTGGGTAGATGGGCAAAGATGGGTAAATGTGGTAGTGGGAGGTTGTAGAAGTCTTCCTATTTCTTCAGTTGTTTTTCAGTGAATCAGGAAGTAAGGTCAATAGCTGAGAATGAGGATAGGGTAACGATGCTGAAGTTTTGAAGAGAAGGAATGGAATACTGATCTGGGAGAACTGGAGAGTGAATGAAATAAAGAAATATACTGTAAATAATAGTCTAGATTAAGGATACAGTTAGGTCATTTTTCTTAATTTAAAGTGGAAGCAGTTCACAGGGCTGTAGGCTCTTCCCCAGGCTGGTCATCATCACGTGTACAGGAAAAGGAGGGAAATTGCACTTAAGTGGGTTGGGGTTTGTCAAGCAAGCACAATGTAGGCTTCCGCTCTAGGTCATTGCACATTTTCTTCTGCCTAATCTTCAATAAAGTATAGAATTTCCCAACTTCTCCTATTTGTCACAATCTAGGGATAGTTTAGGGCAGAAAAATATGTCATGACCACGCAAATGTGGAAAAGCTAATTGCAGAGTACCTTGACACATTTTCACAAAACTCATGTTAATTTTCAGAACTCTGTATCATAGGAAGAGTGGTAGTCTTTACATAGTGAATTGTTGCCAGAATCAAGCTACAATGTAGCAGTTGGTCACATAAATAACTCCATATTGCCCCTTATAGAATATGTGCATGTCAATTACAGATGGTACTGCTTTCATATAGATTCAATGAGCTTCAGCATTAATTTCACTGATTTATACACTGTGACAATTTCATAGCCTGCTTTAGATATTCTGTGCTCATTGGGAAAAGCAGCCTATATTCAGGCCTGTGTGACATGTACAAGCTTCTTTGCTTCATGCACAGACCATGTGCATCTGTGTGGCATCCTGAACCTGCCAACGATTCATACATGGAACCAACTCAGATTAATGTCAGCAGAGGAGAGAGAGAGGCCACGGTCAATAGTTAATAAATGAGGCATTTTCAAATTAGAAATACTTCTTGTTGAGAAGCTGAAGTGTCCACCTATTTCATTTTCTGGCTACCTCTACAGGAAAGAGAAGATATTCTTTAATTGTGATTTAAGTTTTGTTTTCTGGGTTTTTTTTTTTTTTTTTGTCAATGAAATACTTATTATAAATTAACACATGGAAAATGCACTGTTGAGGAAACATAAAACTCTTCATTGCATACCCTGAGTGACCTCTTTCCCTCCAGCAGTCCCCTCACCCACCCCTTTTGGTGTCTTACTATCTGATGCCTCTTGTGGAGGACCAGTGTTCATGGGCATAAGCCAGGTGAGGCTGAGGACTCATGCACTCACCTCTTAGTACCACTGAAGAGAGCCCTGTAATGGAAAGTCAAAGGGAGAGTGATGGCGGGTCATCAATCATACGTCCACATCGTTGGCCAAGGAGGGACTCTTTCTTCATATGACTGATTTATAAACTAAGGAAGGCATTCTCCTGGGCAATGGCATTTATACTAGAATTTTCTCAGCTCTCACAGAAACCAGGGATCTTGTCATAATACTCAGGAGCAAAGGAGAATGTCTGAACAAAGGAGCCAGGGGAAAACTATGCAGGCCTCACGCTTAGGCATGCAGAAAGCATTTTCTTAAGGAGCTCTGGTATAAATTTAAAATACAACATGGCTGACAATTTCAATTTTTAACAGCCAAGTCCTTAAAGAGAAGCAGGGCCAGACTGAAGAGAAAGGAAGGTAAATTTGGGTGCAAATGAAGGCCAGCTGCAGCAGTGGGGGAGGGAAAGCATTAAAATAAATGTGTCTGCAGAAGAATTTGTAGTAGGTCATTTCAGGTAATCCTCTGATCTGGAAGGACCCTCCACAGCAGTATCTGGGGGTGATGTAGATACAGCCTGATTGTCAGAGAAGGGTAGGCTACTGTTTTCTTTTCAGAATTCATGTCATTAAGCCCAGGTTTATTATTATCACAAAAACCACAAATGTCAATTCAGGATGGCAGAATATTTGGATTCAGAGCTAATCAGTCTGATTATGTCTATCCGTGGGGGGCTCTGTGTCAAGGGTATAGGTGGCAGAAAAAGTAGTCCAATGGCTGCTGCCCTGTAACTGCATGCTGTGCCTTATGCAAACATTCAGGGGAGTAGCCTGGTTCACACCTCCTCCTATTATGCTCTTCTCTTTTGGATCACTGAGCAGTGTGAGCTGTCAGGTAAGATTCGGGAAAACAAGAAACATCATGCACATCTCCAATAAGTCAAACAAGTAGGAGCCTTGGAAAATGGATTTTCTGCCCTGTGAGGCTCAGTGGAGTGAACCAACAATACAGTAATCTTCAATAACAATACTTAGTAATCTTCAAGGTAAGGCTAATGTATTCTAGGCAAAGATGCTTCTAACAAAGAAGAAAGTACATTTCTCTCCAACCTCCATTAGAAACAAAGTTGATCAAGAAAGACAGAAGTTGGCCTATACCGCTCTTGAAGTCATTGACTATAAATAAAATATCATTCAAAGAAATATTCAGTAAAATCTACAGAGACTCAAGTTAAAGAAAACTCTATGAGATCATAATGCATAAAAAATTATTATAACTGGTTAGACAATGGAATGACTATCTCACATCTTTTAGGTGAAAATAGGACATTTAAAGTAATTAAAACTACTCTACTCCTAGCTAGACAGACATTTCAGTGATAGGAGTATCTGCACATTAGGAACAGCACAGAAAGCATTCCCTCAAGGGAGGCTGCTGGCTCACTGCAGGTCAGTCAGCAAGAGCTTGGACCACTCTCCATCACTATCTATAACAATTAGACCAGCCTGGCACTCGGAGACTTGATCCAGGTGGGTGGACTTGAGAGGTATTTAGGAGGTGGAATCAATAGGACCTGGTGATAGATTGGATGTAGAGGGTGAAGGATGGAGAAAGTTAAGGATGATTCCACTTGCTTTCTGGCTTGGGCAATGCAGTAGATGGTAGTGCTGTTCAGTGAGATACATAGCACAGGAAGAGGGATGGATTTGGAGGGGAGGCCACTGGTCATGATAATAATTGTAATTTTCAGCATCCTGAGTTTAAAGTGCTTCTGAGATATGAATATGGTTGGAAAGACATTATTTATATACATTCATATTTGGTCATAAAAAGATAAGATAGAACAAAGAATGTAATATGAAAACAGAGAAGGGCGTCTTTCTCTGATGATAATCCTGTTCCATGCGACTAATCTGCCTCAGACCCCCGGCCCCTTGAGGAACTTTCCTCCACTCTTGATTCTCAAGGGAAGGATGAGTCTTTGGTGAAGGCTTTCCTGAGTATACTTTCCCCTACAGTGTGGATTACTGTGTGCTTTATGTCACAGCAATGAGGATTCTTCCGAGGCGTGTGACTATGGGCACATTACTTATCTTTCTTATTTTCTCATCCTCATTTTCCTCCTCTCTAAAATAGGTATAATAATTGTAATTACATCATAGAGTTATTATGATCATTAATTGAGATAGTATTTGTAGAGGGTTTCGAACACTGCTGAACAAAATGAGTATTATATTAGTGTTTTTGAAATAAAATGAGGAGCAACTAACTTACTTGGTAGTAATTAGGGACTGAAAGGATTGATTTAGTAACTTGTCCAAAGTCACAGAGCAGAGCAGGAAGTCAAGAGAGACCACGCTGTCACAGCAGTAGTGTTTCTCCAGGATGCGTGCTAAACACTCCTTTCGGTGGTGTTTCTATAGTGAGGGGTTTTTCAAAATTCATTTTTTTTGGAGGAATAGTTCTTTAAGAACTTCTAATTTCGGCATGAATAATAAAAATATATTCCTGTATATTGGCTAGTAAGATCTGTTAACGCAAGGACCCCATATTTTATTTAAATATGTAGAGTTATTACATAATAAATTCTAGATTAAGATTCTGATAAATACTATGTGTATAATTTTGCCAACAGCAGTAGCTGAGAGGTCAGCTGGCAGATAAACACAGTACTGATCACCTATTCCAGAAATTAGGTTGGAGATTTGCAAACATTTTAGGCAAGGGGGAAGAAAACTCTCCTTCTAGCATTTTGGGAGTATTCCACCAGCAGAAATTATCCTAGTTCTCAGAATAGGCAAAAAAGGTTCCTGTAGCAAACATCAACCAGGAGTGAATCAAACCAGAAAAAAAAAATTATGGGAGGCCAGCCTCATGGCCTAGTTAAGTTTAGCACACTCCACTTCAGCAGCCTGGGTTCTATTCCCAGGCGCAGACCTACACCACTCATCCGTGGTCGTGCTGCGGCAGCAACCCACATACAAAATAGAGGAAGACTGGCACAGATGTTAACTCAGGGCGAATCCTCCTCAAGCAAAAAGAGGAAGATTGGCAACAGATGTTAGCTCAGGATGAATCTTCCTCAACAAACAAACAAAACAAAAAAATTGTGACATTATTTTGGAAAATTAAGATAACGTGGTATTAAGAAGAAAGTTACAAGTCATGGTTTAGTTACACGTGGCAAACAACATCCTTCTCTTTTTTCATATTACATTGTTTTATATTCATCTCATTTTAAAATTTGAGGCATGCTCTTCTAGCATCTTTTATATAATCATATAATATATTCATTATTTTCAGAAAAGGAATTAGTCTTTCTCCATAATTTATGACCTATAAAAACTTACCCAATTTTGTTATATACTCTTCAGATACATTTTTAAATGATTGTTTTCTAGTCCATCATATGGATAAAATTCTTTGAGCAATTACATATTTTTAGAATGTTTTGTTTCCATTTTATGTAAATTTAGAATAAAATTATGATTACCTTATGTGGTGGAAAAATATTTGCACGGATCCTTAATGTTTCCTTATGACATATTACAAGATATAGTACTCTTTTCTTAATAATTTGAAAGCTTTGGTGAATATTGTTAATTCCCCCAGGGGAAGTGTACCAATTTGTACTATCCATCATCTTCCTCTGAAACTATAAAAAGATGTCTTTTCTATACACCTTCCATATTCTTGATATTATCAACTAAAAACATTTTGATAAATGGTAAAATGGAATTTTATTCTCTGCTTTTTAAAATTATTGATCTGATTAAATATTTTCACATATTTTTGGCCATTGTAATATTTCTTTTGCATTATCTGTTCATGCCCTGATCTTTTCTTATTAAAAATTATATATAGACACATATATATTATTTTATGATAATTTTTGACAATTTATATTTGCTTTTACATTTCTATTCTTTTTAAATGTACAGAACTTTAATTTTCGTGAAGTTAGTTTTTCAAGTTCTCCTTTATCAATTTTCCAATGTGTTTATGCTACAAAATGCATTTTCACTCTTTTACATTTTCACCTTCACATTTAACTCTTTAATTTGGATACATTTTATTTTTATGTAAAATGTATGATAGAGTTATTATTTTATCCATCATGAAATAATAAAGCAATTGTCCCAGAATACTTTTTAGCTCATACACCACTTTTTCTAGTCACTTGAAAGATGACAGTGTAGTAACAGTTTTTAGAACCCTTTTCTCCAACACCAAACAAAAGGAGCAAACATTTTTTAAAAAGTAAAAAGAGCAAACTCTACACCATTAATGCTGCTGTTTCTTCAATGGCACCATCATCGACCCAGTCGGCTGTTGTTTCACCCTTCCTTATCCTCAATGTCTATTCCATCATGAAATCCTTGAGTTTCTACTTTCAAGAAATCTCTCAATTCTCTTTACTGTTTTCCATCTCTTACTAACAAGACCCTCATTTGCCATCATCTTTCTTCAGACCAACTTCAATTGCCTTCACTGGTCTCCCCTTTTGCCAATTTTGACCATATTAAATTTTTACCAACTACAGCTTCTGCCACTCTGTTCTTTGGGGACCATTATTTCATCAAATCAAGTTTTTCCCACATCAAAGTTTGCAGAAATAAATTTGTCCAAAATTATCTATTACGTAATTTTTAAAAATATTTTTACCAAGCCCCATCTGTCCTAGATTGGCTTTTGCTCCCTATAATGTCACAAGTTCCTTTAGAAAAGAACAGTGATAGTTTAGTGATCTTTGTGAAGGATAAAGACATCTCTACTTCTTTCTTTTAATGGCAGTGAGCCTGGTGAAGAAACATCCATTCTGTCATACTGGCCCTCCTCCTAAACCCTTTCTCCTCCTCTGTCTCTCCTCCTCCTCCTTTCCCTTCCCCTTTCTCTTCCTTCTTCTGATTCTGAGCCAGCTTTTATTACTGGCTCAGGGAACAACCACTACAGAAAAAGTAAAGTATAGAGAATTGGTTTTAAAAGTCTTTATCATATAAGTAGATAGGCTTATAAATATTCTTGTAATAATTTAAACAAAGCTTAGAATGTAAGTCAAATAAATTAGTTAAAATGTCTACAGTTCCATAATTTCTATATTTCCCACTGTAAGGGAATGAATATTGTTAATAACAAATTATATTACTAAAGAATTTTTTTATTTTAAGACAAAAAATGTTTTAAATTTAAAGTATATATTCTAGATTTAATCAAAGCTGAATCACTATAAATCAGTGAATTGTGTAATTAATCTTGAAATATTTTATTTTTATAAAATAAATGCAATACATTATCAAATGTGAGTGATATTAATATCAGCTTTTTAGTTACACATGTTTTCATTGTAATCATGTTGAAAAACTGTCAGTAAATGCCTACAGTTTTGGTCACCTGTTTCTATGTCAATGTGCATACAATATTACCATAAAACTTTGAGTGATATCACTGTAAATGAATACATTTTGTTTTGGGACATTTGGGGAGGAGAGACAGCAAATAACCAAATAATACTAGAGAAAATAGAGTAATTTGAGCAGACTTGAAAACCACATACAATTTGCAGTGGAAAAATGGCAACCTGAAAGTATTTTAAGGAAAAAATAGTAGACATGACAATAGATGATGAAAATTAAATGGAGCTATTTTGGGAAGTTAATAAAATAATTTTGCAGTGTAGTTTTAAACAATATAACAGGGGAATTGAGAGGAAAAAAAATGAGGAAAAATTTACCCTACAATTATTAAAGTGTATTTTAATGTTACAAAAGCTTTGTTCAGTTGACATCGATCTAGACTACCTCTATACTTCTTGATATCAGAAGATATTAATTTCCTATATTAAAAATCTTCTACGTTATCTTCTACATTTTTTCTGTTGCCTAGTTTTTAGGATTCCCTTCTTTTGAAGTTTCTTTTCTTCAAATATTTATAGAGTTTTGGTTGTGTGTTCATCTTGGCTACTGGATGATCTCCTCAACTCCTGGTAAGTGTTTCTAATTATCTGGCTCCTATGATTACGATCTGGGAACAGACGGCTGGGTGCTGCATTAGTGGCTAGTTTTTTGGACATGGGGACTGCCTTTATGTGTCCAGCCATCAGATGTACCCCTCATCTTCTGTGGGCTTTCTGCCCAAATGCCCACACTTTCTGCTCGAACCCAGAGCCTGTCACCTCATTTGGTTTTACTTCTGTTGCTTGGCCCCACCTGGGTGAAGGGGTTAAAGGAAAAGGGCAAGAGGTTGAATATCGCAGTTTCTCAGCCTGATTTGATGTCTAGTTCTCCGAACTGAAGCATCCCAGAACTGCTTGCTGTCTGGGTTTTAGGCTCTTGTTTTTCCGTCAGTGCACACTCTTAAGCGTCTGCCTCTGAGGAATTTCTCAGTTTCTATTCCCTGATGTGTTACTTTCCTGGGAATGCAGCAAGAAATTATCTTGAACTCGGTAGCTTAAAACAGAAATTTATTCTCTTACAGTTCTGGAGACCAGACATCTGAAATCAGTTCCGCTGAGTCAAAATCGAGATGTCCACAGGGTCATGCTCCCTCCATCAGGAGGCTCTGGAGAGAATCCTTCCTACCTCTTCCAGATTTGGTGGATGCAGGAATTCCTTAACTTGTGGCCACATCCTCCCCATCTCAGCCCCCATTTTCACATGTCCTTCTCCTCTTTTGTGTTTGTCTAATCTACCTCTCCTTGTCATTTATAAGGCCACTGGAATATTGTTCACCCATTAAAAAGAAGAAAATCCTGCCATTTGTGACAACCTGGATGAACCTAGAGGATATTGTGCTGAGTAAAATAAGCCAGACATAGAAAGACAGGTACTGCATGATCTCACCTGTATGTGGAATCTGAAAAAAGCAGAGCTCATAGAACTAGAGAGTAGAATGGTGGTTACCAGGGCATGGAGAAGGGTGAGGGAAATGGAGGAGATGTTGGACAAAGGGTACGAACTCTCAGTTATAAGATGAATAATTTCTAGAGGTCTAATGTGCAGCATGGTGACTATAGTTAACAGTAGTGTAGTGTATACTTGAAATTTGCTAATAGAGTAGATTTAAATGTTCTCACCACACACACAAAAAGAAGGTAACTATGTGAGGTGACAGATGTGTTAATCAACTTGATTGTGGTAATCATTTCATGATGTATACATATATTAAATCAGCATGTTGTACACCTTAAAAAATCATATTGTACAGCCTAAATATATACAATTTTTACTCGTAAATTCTACTTCAATAAAGCTGGGGAAGAAAAGGACATTTAATTGCATTTAGAACCCTCCTTGGTAATCCAGGATAATCTCATCTCAAAATTCTTAATTTAATCACTTTTACAAAATTTTTACCACATAAGGTAACAGTCACAGATGCAGGGATTAGGACCTGATATCTTCAGGAGGCATCACTCACCCTACTACAGCTGGTAATTCTCTTCTAGGGTTTTTCAATTTTCTTATGAATTATTTTTTTCTCTCCTGGCCATTCCTTTTTAGATTACTCATAAGGATTAATAAAATAATTTTATGTATTATATATTAAATATCACATATGATTATATATAATAATCAAAAATTTTCATCATATGTTATATAACATATATTGCTATATGTTAAATACATATATTTGTTTTAAATAACTATAAAACCATATATATCTGCTACTCATTTATATATATATATATACATATTCCCTCTGTCAACTTTTCAAATCTTTTAACATAAAACACAGTAACTAAAACTGTATATTATAGGGAGCCGGCCTGGTGGTATAGCATTAAGTACGCATGCTCCGCTTTGGTGGCCCAGGGTATGCAGGTTCGGATCCCGGGCGTAGACTGACGCACCACTTGTCAAGCCATATAAAGTAGAGGAAATGGGCACAGATGTTAGCCCAGGGCCAATCTTCCTCAGCCACAAAGAGGAGGATTGACAATGGATGTTAGCTCAGGGCTAATCTTCCTCACACACACACACAAAAAAAACAAAACTGTATATTATAGGTATTTGAATGGAAAGATAGGCTCATAGATCAGAGTAGAAAAACAGAAATTCACCCAAACATGCATACAAACATGCATAGAAATCGTATAAAATGATAAGAAAGAAATTCCAAATAAGTTTGGAGAATAACGGATATTTGATAAGTGATGTTTTGCCATTTGCCAAGCTATTTGGAGACATTATAAAGCTAGAACTATATTTTATTTATTTATTTCACAAACTCAATTCCTGGTGGATTAAAGATTTCAGTATAAAAATAGAAGACCATAAAGAAAGAAAGAAATGAGAATAAGGAAAGAAAAGAATTTGGGTGCATATTGAAATAATAATATGTTTAAATATATTTAAATGTTTAGGTATATATATATATATATGTATATGTGTATATACAGAGAGAGAGAGAGAGCAAGAAAACTCCACTAATAGGTAAAAAATTACAAGTGAAAACAAGAGAGAGGTAAATTTGTTTGATTATCAGATTGCCAAAGAGGAAACACACAGACTCTACACGGACCAATGACTTTCTCAGTTAGGATGCCTCAGGTATCAAATGACAGACACCCGACTAAGAGTGCTTTAAACAGTAAAGACATTTTTTATTTCAACCAGTATGAAGCCCTGAGATCAGCAGTTTCAGAGTTGTGACAGAGGCTCCATTATGATATCAAGAACTCAGCCTCTTCATGTGTTTCTGCGACCTTGTCCTTGACGTACTAAACTCGTGCTTGTGCCTGCTCTTTGAGTCCCAGACATCAATGTGAACAGAATATGCAGCCAAAGTCATATATATATATATATATATATATTTCTTTTTTTTTTTTGGTGAGGAAGATTTGCCCTGAGCTAACATCTCTACCAATCTTCCTCTACTTTATATGTGGGTCACCGCCACAGCATAGCTGACGAGTGGTGTAGATCCATGCCCAGGCTGCAAACCCATGAACCCAGGCAGCTGAAACAGAGCATGCCAAACTTAACCACTACAACATGGGGCAGGCCCCCAAAGTCATATATTTTTATTGGCAGAAAACCTTTCCTAGAGGCTCCAGGAATACTCTCCTAAAGGTCTGAATGGTCAAGATAAGGTCACATGCTGATGTCCTGGCTTCTAGAGAGTCCAGAAGTCTGGTACAGGGTATATTCAGCCTGTACAGTGGAAGCCAGCGCCTTCTAGGAGGCAGCCAGTGTGTTCAGACAATCTTCTGCAGGTTGGCACATACAGACACAGTTGATTATGATTGCCCTCAATGTCTAGGCAGGGTCTGCTCTTGATTAACAATGTTTCTGGAATTTAGATATCTAAAATTGAAAATAATGATGGAAAGCCACATCTTAATACCTACGGTATAATAAATAATATGAAACTTTAGGTATGGGAAAAAATAAAGAAATTTATAAGCATTTATGTTTTAGAAAACATTTTCCTGTTACAAATATATTGTTTAATTAAAGAGTGGATTAACTTCTGCAACAGTAAAATATCTACCTATCAATGAGAAAAACAGTAAATACTACATATTTAATGGTTTAAATATATGTCTACTAGGTCCATCTCGTCCAGTTTTTCATTTAAGTCTAATATTTCTTTGTTGACTTTTTGTCTGGATGATCTATCCATTGATGTAAGTGGGGTGTTAAGATCCCCTACTATTATTGTGTTGTTGTTGATTTCTCCTTTTAGGTTTGTTAATAGTTGCTTTATGTACATTGGTGCTCCTATGTTGGGTGCATATATATTTATAAGTGATATGTCTTCTTGATGGAGTGTCCCTTTTATCATTATATATTTCCCTTCTTTGTCTTTCTTAACCTGTTTTATCTTGAAGTCTACGTTGTCTGATATGAGTATGGCAACACCTGCTTTCTTTTGTTTTCCATTAGCTTGGAGTATTGTCTTCCATCCTTTCACTCTGAGCCTGTGCTTGTCTTTAGTGCTAAGATGTGTTTCCTGAAGGCAGCATATTGTTGGGTCTTTCTTTTTAATCCATCCTGCCACTCTGTATCTTTTGATTGGAGAGTTCAATCCATTTACATTTAGGGTAATTATCGATATATGAGGGCTTAATGTTGCTGTTTTGTCACTTATTTTCTGGTTCTTTTGCATTTCCTTTGTTTCTTGTCCCATTTGTTTTGGACTGCCAATTCAGTTTGGTTGTTCTGTCTTATGATTCTTCTAGTTTTCTCTTTGTTTATCATATGTGGTTTTGCTTTGATTATTTGTTTAGTGGTTACCTTGAGGTTTGGGCAAAAAATCTTGTGTATGAGATAGTCCATTATCTGATAGCCTCCTATTTCCTTATACTAAGTCAATTCAGTCACTTTCCTCTTCCCCTTCTAAGTTGTTCTTGTTATACCTTATTCTATCTTGTGTTGTGGCTGTGTGTTTATAGTGATGAGGTTAAATTTATTTTTGGTGAATTTCTTCCTTTGATCTTTGAGTTTAGTATTTAAGTGGTTGCTAACCTATTCCGGTAAAGATCTACTATTTCTCTGATTTTGTCTACCTACTTTTCTCCTTCCTCCAAGCTTTGTGTTCCCTTTCTCTTCTTTTTTTCAGGCCTGAGGGCCTTCTTGAGTATTTCTTCTAGTGGGGGTCTCGTGGCCATGAACTCCCTTAGCTTTTGTTTATCTGAGAGAGTTACTATTTCTCCATCATACTTGAAGGATATTTTTGCTGGATAGAGTATTCTTGGCTGAAAGTTTTTGTCTTTCAGTATTTTGAATATATCATTCCAGTCTCTTCTAGCCTGAAAAGTTTCTGTTGAGAAATCCACTGAGAGCCTGATGGGAGTTCCTTTGTACGTTATGTTTTGTTTTTGTCTAGCTGCCCTTAATATTGTTTCTTTGTCGTTGACCCTGGCTAGCCTTACCACTAGGTGTCGTGGTGAAGTCCTTTGTCTGTTAATATATATAGGTGTCCTGTTGGCTTCGCTTACTGGTATTTCCTGCTCCTTCCCCAGATTTGGGAAATTCTCAGCTATTATTTCCTTGAATAGGCTCTCTGTTCCTCTTTCCCTCTCCTCTCCCTCAGGAATACCTATAATTCTTATGTTACATTTTCTAATAGAGTCAGATATTTCTCGGAGTCTTTCTTCATTTCTTTTTAGTCTTAGTTCTCTCTCCTCTTCCATCTGGAGTATATCTGTATTCCTATCCTCTAAAGTACTAATTCTTTCCTCCATATTGTCAGCTCTGTTCTTTAAAGATTCCAGATTCTCCTTTATCTCCTCCATTGTGTTCTTCATCTCCATCAGCACTGATTGGTTTTTCTTCATGATTTCAATCTCTTTTGTGAAGAAACTCCTAATCTCATTGAATTGTTTGTCTGTGTTGTCTCGTATTTCGTTGAGTGTTTTTATGATAGCTATTTTGAATTCTCTGTCATTTAGTTTATGGATTTCTGTGTCTTCGGGGTTGATTTCTGGGTGCTTGTCATTTTGTTTCTTGTCTGGTGATTTCATATATTTTTGCATTGTGGTTCCTGTGTTGGTTTTGTTTTTCCTCATCCTGGAAGTCTCTGGTTGCAATTTCCACCTGCCGCCACTGTCTGGTGGTAAAGGGCTGTGTAGTCTAAGCCCCCTGTGCTCTGCCCCAGTTTTTCTGCTGCGATCCGCAGTTTTGTTTTGTTTTGTTTTGTTTTTTTCCCCGCTGCGATCCACGGGTCCAGTCGTTTGATCAGGTCTGCCTCGGATCGCTAGGTCTGGTCTGGTCTAGCTGCAGAGTCCGGGTTGCGGGGAGGGGGGAGCTCTCTCTTTTGCCCTCTGGGTCCCTGACATGGGAGGCTTCTCGTCTGCCCCTCTTTATCCGCTCTCTGGGGTGCTCAGATGTTGATGGTAGCCCTGTGGCTCCTCTGAGTCCTCTGTGCAGGAGTTTCTCACTGGCTGAGAGAGTCTGAAGAGCCACGGTTTCCCCGCCGAGGGCCACCCCTCCCCCCTCTCTGGGAGCCGCGTGGACGGGATCGCTGATATGATGGGGAGGGAGCAGAGTTCTCCTTACCTCTCCCCACTTCCTCCAGGGGCCCAGCACGTTCTGCTCTCAGATGTGCGGCAGTGTGGATCCCTCCGCTCTAGCTTTTCACTGTCTGGGATTCTGTTGTTGGTCTGTGACTGTTGCTTTTGTTGTATCTTGTCGGGGGAAGAGTTCACGGGAAAGCTCACTCCGCCATGATGCTGACGTCACTTAATGGTTTAAATATAATGAATACATTTTTAAAAATATTTTTCTTTCCAATCTTAGAAAATAAAATTTATGCCTTTATTTAAAATTAGATATCATATAACAATAAACACAGACATTTTTGATTTACAAGAAAATCCTTAATGATCTTCAGGTAATGGTGTGGCAAAAATCATTTCCCAGCAGGATTTTCTTTAACAGCATCTGCAGACAAAGAAGGAAGTGGTGATGTGATAGGACTTTTGAAAAGACTTGCTGGTGTCATCTGCTTGCTGTTGAGAAGCCATTTGTTCACATTTTTGCTTCAGTCAATACCTCTGGAGCATTTCCCCATCCATAGTAAGTGATCTGTGTTCCATGTAATTTATGAAATTTTTCCCAACATGAAATAATCCTCAAGTGAGCCATTTTCTGGCCATCCATTAGGCCCTATAGCCCTCTGTCTGTTTCATGAAATTACTAACCAGGGCAGTCCTAGTTTATTAGATTACATCATCTCCACATATCAAATGCTAAAAAAAAAAAAACTTCCTCCATTTTTAAAATGGTTAGAGATCCTAATCTCAAACGTTGTCCTTTCTGTGGCAGAAGAAAAGGCCACTCTTGAGGAATGTGAACTGGCAATTAAGTGTTGCAGCATAGAAGTGACAGACAGCATTTTCACTAACAACTCATCCCATCCACCCTACCAGTGGGGCCAGGGAATGACCTTCTGCCCTGTACTTAGAATGAGGGGAGTCAGAAAATTTTTGGTGAACAATATTACTGAGTACCATCATTGCATACCTGAGTTTCCTTATTATGTTAGAAACTGACATCTATCAAAATAGTTATCAATGAGGGTTGGTTAAATAAGTTATTGTATATCCATGCGTTGGAATCCTATATCACCATTTTAGATGATTTAAGTCAAAATTTATTGATATAAATGATTTCTGATCAACATTGTTAAGGGAGTGAAGCACTGTTAGTTTGTGTATGATGTTTGGTCTCATTTAATTAAATTTATAAGTGGAAATACATAAGGATTTACAAATAGCTATAGACAGCTCAGATATAGCGGCTGCTACCAAACAGAGTGTAACTGGATAGAATATTGATTTCTCTGTTCAACTTTTCTCAACTATTTTTCCATATTCTCTTAAAAAGTATATATTATTTTTGTAAACAAATATTCCACATTGGCTTGGATTTGAGGATGGTTACTTTAGAATTTCCACTGCAACTATGAATGGCTCTGCCTAATTATCACTATATTTCCAGATGTTCTTCACTTGAATATGGGAAACATTGACTTTATATACTTAATTTTGTAATTCATCAATTAAAAATATTTTACTGTTTTCACAGACATTTTTGGATTTATGAGTATAATGATCTTATGACTCAAAATTAATTATAATTATATTAGCTCCTTTCTAATGGTCATTCTGTTTACTTCTATTTGCCATCTTACTGAAATAATTTGGGCTTATAGAATATGGTAAATAATGGTGAGGATGGGACAGAGATGGGTATTGAACTAGTCCTCCCACCAAAAATTAGACTGTAACTGTACAAAATATAGAGGCAACTACTTCCATCATTGGACATAAGCAATATAAGAGTAAAATCCCTGGGAAAAAAGGGAAACTCTCCTGGTGAGCCTCACAATTAGGTGAGCTCTCTGCCTAAGGACACTTTTCTAAGCATAACACAATGAGCTGGAGTCCAGGCCAAGCCTGGCATGCCACAGGGCTGAGGAGGCAGGCTAGAGTCTGAGCAAAGGGGAATGTATAGATTGGGGACCCACAAATTCTTACTGTGTGTGAGCCTTCTCCAAATTTTTGCTTGAAGTCTGAGTTGCATATGTGCAGGGTGAAACACTAGAGGCTTACCAGAGTGTGGATGCTGCAGGCTTGGAACAGAACAGAAATACTAGAGATCAAACAGTGCTAAGAAATGTTGGCTTTCTGGTCTTGCCAGAGTGGACAGGTGTCACTAACCCCTCATAAAGGGAGGGGCCAGTTGAAACACCACCATCTCTTGGGAACAAGGATCTCACTCCAGAGCGAGGCCTAATCTGGACTCACATTCACAAGTGTAAAGATCCAGAAGGAAGGGAGAAGCAGGAGGTGGAATCTTGCCTAGCTAAAGGGGCTTGGCAGTACTTTGGGTCTGCCACAGATTCTCCCTAACAAAGTACAAAAAGAAGGCTACACAAGTTCAAGGTGAGCAGTCAGTAACTGAACAGCCAACTAAAGCCAAAAAACAACACTCTGCAGAGGAAGATAACAAACTCTACAGTCTCTCAAACATCGTCACAGTGTCCAGAAAACAACAAAATACGACTTGATGTCATATATTTTTGTGCCTATACTCCAAGCAAAGAATAAAAGCAGAAAATAAAAAAAAAAAAGCAGCCATGAGATGACCCAAATTTATTAGGCAAAGATGATAAAACAACCATTATAAATATACTCCGAGAATTAAAGAAAGGTATTGTCTTAAGGAGTAAATGGGGAATCTCATCACAGAAATGAAAAGTTTAAAAAGAATCAGATGTCTACCGTAGAACTTAAAACTTCAATAACTACAATGAAAAATCACTGAGTGGACTTAATACCAGGCTGGAGATGGCTGAAGAAATAGGCATGTAACTTGAAGACTGATCTGTAGACATTTTCAAAACTAAAGAGATGAGAGAGAAAGGAGAGGACAAATGAGCAGAGCCTCAGAGACTTGTGTGGCAATATCAAACATTCTAGCATATATACCATTCAGGGGCCAGAAGAAGATGATGAGAAGGGAGCAGAAAAAGTATTTAAAGATATAATGGATGAACATCTCCAAATTGATGAAAAACATCTACCTAGAGTTCCCAAAACTCAGCAACTCCAAGCTAGAAAGGGTGATCACAAAGAAAACCATCAGGATACTTCATACCCAGACTGCTGAAAACCAGGCATAAACAGAAAAGTTGAATCTAACATGAGAAAAATGGAGGCACTGCATCTAGGGAAGCAGGCATATCAATGGCAGCTTTAAAGTGGTGGGAAAAATGACAACAACAAAAACTACCATCCTAGAATTCTGTGTCCAGTAAAAATGTCCTTCAAAATGAGGATGAAAATACATTTTCAGACAAATGAAAACTGAGATGTTTCTTTGCTAGCAGATGTGTGCTACAAGAAATGCTTGAGGCTGTCCTTCCGGCAGAAGTGAAATGACACCAGCTGGAAACTTGGATCTATGGGAGGAATGAAGAGCAGAATCTAGAATTGCTGAGTGACTTGCCCCAGGGACCTGCCACTTATGAACAATGGCAGAGGCAGAAATGAAGGCCGGGGCTCCCAATCCCTGGCTGTGTTCACTGCATGTGGGCCGTGTGAGGAGGAATCTACCTGGACTGCGGGCATGCCCTGTCTAAGTTAGTTGGCCTGGAGACTTTCGTGCTCTTTACAAACAGACCCAGAACTCACATACATGAGGAAATGCCTCAACAGGCTGTGGGCTTTGGGAATTTCAGATCCCAAATCTAGTCTCAGGGTTCAAACATTTAGATCACCACCTATTCTTTCAAAATAAGAGCAAAGCGGCTCTTCTCTCCTGATCCCACACATTTTTTTACTCTATCTACTTATATTCATAAATTCCTCAAAACGTACTTATAACTAGGAGTTTGAGAAATTGCAGAACAAATCAAAGAGCACCTGGTAACCCAGAATCTCTGCTCTTCGAGTGTGGGGACTTCTTTAAAACATAGTAAGTAAATTATAACTGCACTTGAAGAGTTAGACAAATGCAGAAAGGACAGTAATAATAGTGACGAGAGGCAAATTTATCTGGTTTCTTACTTTAATGGTAAAGCTTCTATTATATATGATGAAGACTGTTGATTTCAGATAAATATTCTTTATCAATATCGGGTTATTAGCACCTTACTGAGAGCTCCAGCAACATGATGAACTAAAGCTAATGTTAGCTAATGTCCCACTCCCGGCCTCTGCCGGCATAAACTAATAAAAATGCAAGAGATAGTATAAAAATATTACATATATAGGTTATACCGATCTATCATTTCTACTTAGATGTAAAGCAGGCAATACTGACTTTACATGCCCAAAATCAAACTCTAGAATTTCTTTCTACTCCAATCCTGCTCCTCCTAGAGAACTTCCTACATTAGTAAGTGGAAATTCCTTTTTTGAGGAGCCCAGGCCCCAAACTTGGAGTCTTTCTTGACTCCTCTCTTCTTCATATCCCACATCCAACTGATCAGAAGGTCTTCTCAGCTCTTCATTCCACAATTATCCTGGTAGCTTTCTATCAATGAGAATGCCTCCCTCCATCCTCTCATCCCTCTACCTGACTAGGGAGAAGAGAGAGGCTACTGCATTATATACTAGCTTAATCAAGGAATTACTGTGATTTTCCACTTTAGCTGGTTGTTTGGGTGTTTTTGTCTAATTAATAGACTCCCTTTTTAGAGGATACAATTTGCAAGTTTAAAGAGACGGAACGTTGAGTGTTAAAAAAGGAAATAAAAGCATTCTACCTTATTAGTGAACAGGGATTTGGTAATGGGTCCAGAAAAGAGAGGAGAGATAGAGGACAAAGGGGAGGAGACAAGGACCAAGACATTCATGGAGGGCTGGAAAGTGTTAGCACAAAAGAGGCAAATAAAACAAATCTAAGAACAAAAAAGTTTTATATGCAATTTTAGGTTGATTTGACTGTGATGTAAGACTTCTGATCTGTCTCCTTGCTATTCTCATTTACACAGGAGAGTTTTTGTATGTTTGTGTTTATTTATATGGGAATGAAGGAAAGTAACTATTTCAAGCTGTTTTAACATGAGAAGAACAGGGCCAATGCCCAAAGCACTGGAAGAAATCCACAAACTGCACTCTGGGAACTAGAGCTGGAGCCAGAGGTGACCAGGAGAGGTCTAGCACCTGGGAATGCACACAAATTATAGGGATAGCGCGGGGTTACTCTAGGGTGTAGAACATGGACATGTGTGAATGTCATCTTAACTCTGGGGGCAGAGTTGGCATTTAGATGACAGTGTAAATGGCCAAAGTAGACAGATTTTAATTAAATAAAGGGTAAAATAGAAGATAGAGATCTATTCTTTTCCTTCATATGAAAATGCAAAATTCATCATATCTTAATTGTACAGTGCAGAAAATGTCCACACATCTTTTTCCAATAGGAGCACTTTGAGCATGTAATACACAGGTAGCTATTAACCCCAAAAAGCAGCCACTACCTGAATAAGGACAATTCACTTTGATAGCCTACGATATAAAAAGCAATCGTATTTGGGAATGTTGGGTAATCCTAACATCTTTTTCCTAAACAGTCAAGATAAAAAGTTACTTGAATTGTAAATGAAATTCAAAGACACCTTTTTATAATCATTTGAATGTTAATGATGATAATGGTATTACTATTTTAGAGAACAGAAAATTCAAATTTCTGAAAGTCAAGAAGGAAAAGCACATTTTAGTTATTCATAAGCTCCATTTATTTATATTGTTAGGCGGCACATATTTTCTTCCACAAATCTGTTATTTTAAATGGTTTTTTGTTATATCAATATTTTCAGTTAAAAATTAAGAAACATATTCTTTTCAAAAAATGTGAGACGATTTTATCCAAAAATATTACCCACATCTGCCTCTCTCAATTACTTCATGTATTTGAATCTCTTATCTGGCATAACGAAGAAAGACAAGCTAACAGAGGAGGCACCGTGACTGTTGTAGATTGTAGTTCTCATGGGCTTAGGGGAGCGTAACACACCTTTCTATTTACATGGACTGTGGTCAAGTGCCAAGGATGTGGCCTTAAAGTCTTTGCTGCTCTACCAAGCCTCAGATTTATGATAAGGCACAGACTGCTAGTTGTCCATAAAATCCAATTTTTCTCTTATTTTATAGTAACACATGCTGATGAGAAAGAATGTTTGGGGCTTCATGAAGTGAGGATTTATGATTATACAATCATAATGTTTTGTATTAAGACTGCAGTGGCCTGGGGAAGCAGAGGTATTTATAATATTTAGTTATAATAATAATCATAGAAATAATATCTAAGAATGTACCAGGCAAATTTAAGTAATTTATCTCTTCTTAGTTTCCAAACAACTTTGTAAGCTATACAAAGCAGGTATTATCCCCATTTTAAGATGATGAGCTGAAGCGGATTCATGATTAAAGTGAGGAGACAGAGAAAGTTTAAAACCATGATATTTAAAGGATTAGAATTACACGTGTCAACCGACCAGAGATTAAAATGACGATGGTGATGATGATGATGAAAATGATAATATTAACAGTAATAATGGTATTCACTATGTCATAGCAATATCAGACACTGTCGTAAGAGGTACAATACTCATTTCCCATTTTAGGGTTGAGTAAAGTGAGTCTCTAGAGTTTAAATAGCTCATCAAGCACATGCAGTTATAGGTGAGAGCTGAGGCTTTCAGTAACATTAAATTTGAAAGAGGCCATAGAGTGGACAGGGAGACAGTATGGAAGACGATGAATAAGTATCCTCGTGGGAATTTGGTGATTGAGGCAAGAAAGAACTTCACAAGCGCAGAGGGTGTTGAATGATGGATATAAAATGAATCCTAAAGTGGCAGTGGGCAATATAAAGCATGTCGGTCCATTCCCGTCCAAGGAAGTTGAGGGAAGTCAAGGAAGTGGAGAGTGGAAAAGGAAACAGAGATTGGTGAAGTTTATGCAGGGAAAATCATCAGCAGATTTCATTTTATTGTCCTTTATTTGCATAATGGTGTTTAAAAAATGCTACATCATTAAAACTTTACCATTCTGATGCTCTCTAACTCTTCTCATGCAAGGAAGGGTGAAATGGATGAGTCAAATCACAGAGAATATAATAAAGCAGTACGGTAAAAATGAGTAATTAGGAAGCAGTTTCTTCAATTTTTTTTTCTCTCTCTGTGCCAAGGCAAGAAAGAATGGTAACAGCATGCCAGAGGAGGCTGAATTCCTTCCAAACCAATCTGGAGAACACAGATGTTTTAGATAATAGGTGTACCCTAATTCAAATGCCTCAGGTTATAGAGCAAATAGCAGTCAATTCTCTATCATTAAAGGTCTAATTTATTATCTACTCTTCACACAATTGAGATCTCTTGATTTTCTTCTGGGAGCCTGGATCTTGATAATCACTCTGATAGCATCTCCCATAGAGAGAAAGACAATAATTAGTATATTTTGCATATTGTGAAAACTTCCCGTAAGTAATCTGGTGGTGAAAATGATGTTTTAGGTTAAAATAGCACCTAGAGTTCCACTGATCATGGTAGCCCTGTTCCCTCACAGTCATGCACTGTTAGTGCTGGAATCACCTACCAGATGAAGAAGGAGGTGAGGCGTCCTCTCTCAGATGGCATTAGATGCTCCATGCCCCCAGGTCTGTGCGCCCCTTAGCTATTCTAGTCACACCAGGAAGGCACTCCTGATAAAGAGCACAGATATAGACACAATGCATCAGAGCCCTATCACTATGAGATGGAAGATACAGCTGGACACTAGGGCCCCTTTAAAAGATTTCTTCTACCAGAATGGCGATGAACTCTGCCATTTTCATTTTGTGCTTCTCCTCAAATGTTGACTGCAGAAGGGGCTTTCTGGGAGCTAATGGAGCAGCTGTTGCTTTGCAGGGGAGAGGTCTGAGGACTCAGCACTCACAGAAGCAGCCTGCCTCTCCTGGTACCTAGAGCCAAGTTATGTCTCCCCTCCCTGCCAAGGAGCATCTCCCTCCTGCATCCTGCAGGAGAACTGGTTTGCAGAGCAGGATGAGCACAGAGGTTGGCATCAGTGTTGCCAGGCTCCTCTGCACAGATCATTGCTTTGCTTCCCACCATGGTTACAGTCCTCATATATTTGCTGTTGGCTCCAACGACTGTGTTCTTTTTGTCCTTACATCAGCTCTGAAAGTGTCAGATGCAGCTTGTTCCTCCTCAAAACTCTTGATGTTGTCAGGTCATGAAGCCTGAGAATTCCTTTCTATTTTGGGCAACGAGCATGCAGAATTGATCATATTTGTCATGTTTATCTCATTACTTATTATAAAGATCCTGTTTTAAGTAATTTCAATGTTTGAAATCTTGATAATGCTTGTATAATTCTTTACAAAAAAAAGTTTCCTAGATAATCTCATTTGATTCTCAAAATAACTCTCTGGCATATGAAGGCAAGATATTATAATTTCCATTTTACTAATCAATCAATCAATCAATTAATCCATACCAGCAAAAAGCTACAGTTTACTACATCCATAATTGAGAACATCTTCCCCATCACCCTAGCCTTCTCCTCCTTGGTGACTGTTACTTCTTTATAGGGGCTGTTATTCTCTTTCCAATCTCTATCAACGAGTCTTGAAAACTTAGCATCATTTATAACTCTTCCATTTCCTTTACAGTCAACATCCAGATGCCAAGTTTTGTGGACACTATCTGAACCATAGCCTCCCTTTTTATTCCGAGTCTAGGTCCCCGCCATCTGTCCCTTATGCTCTCACACTGGTTTCCCAGGTGGCAGACTTTTCCCACTATAACTGCTCAATATAACCAATTTTTACAAAGTGCAGCTTTGATTATGTCACTCTCCTGGCTCGTGGATCTTCAATGATTCTCCACTTGCCGCTGAATATAATATAAATTCTAATGTGATATCCAAGGCCTTCCATGACCTGACCAAACTTATATTTCTAAACTTAAGTATCAATTACTAACCCAATAATACTGATCCTCCAACTAATATTAAGTAATACATTATAGTGCTTAATGGGTTCCAGGCCGTACAGATAGCTTAAGAATTCTCAGAACAACATTGCAAAGACAATGTATTAGTTTGCTGGGATTGCCATAACAAAATACCCCCAGAATGGGTGGCTTAAACAACAGAAATTTATTTCTCACAGTTCTGGAGGCCTGGAAGTCCAAGATCAAGATGTTGGCAGGGTTGGTTTCTCCCGAGGCCTCATTCTTTGGCTTGCAGATGGCTGCCTTCTTGCTGTGTCCTCACATGTTTTTTTTTCTGTGTGTGCGCGTTGCTGGTGTCTCTTCCTGTTTTAAGAACACCAATCCTATTGGATTAGAGCCCACCCTATGATCTCATTTAACCCGAATATCTCCTTAAAGGCCTTATCTCTAAATATAGTCACAGAGAGGGTCAGGACTTCAACATATGAATTTTAGGGGCAGGGGGCACAATTCAGTTCATAACAGATACCACTATTGCAGTCTTTTATATGAGAAAATTAGTTTCTGAAGATTATACAACTAGTTCTGTGGAGAGCCAGGATTTTAACACAGGTCTTCTTGACCTCATTTGATAACCATACATTCAAATATTAATTATTCTATACTCATAGGTGCAATTTTTCAATGAGGTGTCTTCAATTCTGCTGATCCCTTGGCCCAGTGGCCAACCCTCCTCTTTCACTGCCAACTGTCCAAATCCTACATACCTTGCAAAGCCCACTGCAAAGTTCCCCGAGAGCTTCCACTCACCCCTTAGACCTAAAACACTATGTCTATTTTCTGAATTATAGGCTTGTCTTTCTTTCTAAGAAAACACAGGAGCCTTACTCTTTTTCAAAAGTCAGGTTTAGTGAGATAAATTTTGCATATAGTAAAATTTATCCTTTTTAGTGTACAGTTCTATGAGTTTTGAAAAACATACAACCATGTAACCACCACCACAATCAAGATATAGAATTTCTCCATCACCTAAAATGTTCCTCTGTGCCCCTTTGGAGTTAACATCTCCCCAACTCCAAGTCCCAATCAACCACTAGTTTGTTTTCTGATGCGTCTGTCTCTATAGTTTTGCCTTTTCCGGATTGTTATATAAATAGATTCATATAGTATGAAATGTTTTGATTCTGGCTTCACATAGCATAACACATTTGATATTCAGCTGTGTTGTGGGTATCAGTAGTTTGCTTCTCTTTACTGTTGAGTGATGTTCCATTGTCTGAGCAAGCATCCATTCATCAGTAAAGGGATATTTGTGCTGTTTCCAATTTTTGGTAACTATGAATAGAGCCACTATAAACATTCATGTACAGGTTTTTGTATTACTATATCTTCTCATTTCTCTTGGTTAACTACCTAGGAGTGGAATTGCTGGTGGTATGGAAGGTCTATGTTTATTTTCACATGAAACTGCCAAACTCTTCTACAAAGTGGCTGTAATATTTTGCATTTCCACCAGCAATGTATGAGAATTGTTCCACATTATTGCCAACACTCAGTATTATCTTTCTTTGTGGTCTCAATTCTAACAGATGTGTAGTGTAGTAGCATCTCATTAAGGATTCTATTTTTTTAATAAGTATAACTTTTAATTTCACTTTTTGTGCATATCAATATTCAGTCAATTTCTATTCTACCTAATGTTTATTTTCTATTGTCAATTTTTAAATTTTTTTGTTTTGAACATTTGACTTACAGAAACAATGCAAAAATAACACATCCCTCACTGAGCTTCCTTTAACGCTACCATCTTTACAACCTGAGCACAATTATCACAACTAGAAAATTGGGGGCCGGCCCTGAGGCTTAGTGGTTAAGTGTGCGCACTCCGCTACTGGCGGCTGGGGTTCGGATCCCGGGCGCGCACCAACACACCGCTTGTTTGGCCATGCTGAGGCGGCGTCCCACATAAAGCAACTAGAAGGATGCACAACTGTGAAATACAACTATCTACTGGGGCTTTGGGGAATAAAAGGAGGAGGATTGGCAATAGATGTTAGCTCAGGGCCTGTCTTCCTCAGCAAAAAGAGGAGGATTGGCATGGATGCTAGCTCAGGGCTGATCTTCCTCACAAAAAAAAAAAAAAAACTAGAAAATTAACATTGGTCTAATACTATTTACTAAAGACTTTATATGAATTTCACCAATTTTTCCACTAATTTACTTCATATTTCTCCTTAATCCTCAACACTCTGTGATAGTTCCTCAATCTTTCCCTGTCTTTCGTGACATAGACACTTTTGAAGAATATTCATCATTTTGTTTAATGACTCTCAACTAGGATTCGTCTGATTTTTTTCTAGTAATTGTCCTGAGATTATGCATTTTTGTCAAGAGTATCACAGAAAGGATTTGTTCCTCACATTGCATCATATCATAATGTTCATGATCTCAGTGTTACTGAAAATGTTGACTTTGATCACTATCTTTCTTTTTGCAGTTTAATAACTATCTTAGGAGCTCACTGAGATTTTGTTTGCTTTTCCCTACTGACCTATGAAATCTGTTGTTGTTTTATATCTAAGAAACTCTTTTCTAGCCAAATTTAAAAATATTTCTTGTACTTTTTCTTCTAGAAGTTTTATTGTTTTATATTTTTACATTCATGTCTATGATCCCTTTTGACTTAATTTTATATGTGGTACAAGGTATGGGTGGAGGACAGTTTTGTATATGGA
Organism: Diceros bicornis minor; assembly: GCF_020826845.1. Classification (NCBI taxonomy): domain Eukaryota; kingdom Metazoa; phylum Chordata; class Mammalia; order Perissodactyla; family Rhinocerotidae; genus Diceros; species Diceros bicornis. The sequence continues at coordinate 6,284,074 of NC_080778.1, read as the reverse complement.
TGTCCAATTGTGCCAGCACCATTTGTTTAAAGACTATAATTCCTCCATTAAATTGCTTTTGTACCTTTGCTGAAATTTATTAGCCATATATTTGAGTTTTTATCTGGACTCTCTATTTCATTGATATATACATCTATCCTTTCTCCAATACCACACTCTTTTTACTATCATACTTTTATAATTCTTCTTGAAATCAAGGAGTGTGAGTTTTCTAATTTTGTTCTTATTCAAAATTATTTAGCTCTTTTAGTTTTTTCCACTTTAATAAAATTTTAGAAATATTTTGTTGATTTATACAAAATTGCTTATGATTTTAATTTGAATTCTATAGGTCATTGGGGTTATTCTCATCTAAACAGTATTAAGTCTTTCAATCCATGAACACGGTATATCTCTGCATTTATTTAAGTCTTCTTTGAATTATCGCAATTATTTTTTGTAATGTTTTCAACACACAGATCTTGCACATATTTTATTAGATTTATATCTAAGTACTGCATAATTGTTGGTGCTATCATAAATGGTGTTTTAAATTTCAGTTTCCAATTGTTCTTTGCTAATATATAGAAAGGCAAGTGATTTTGTATATTGATCTTATATCCCATGACCTTACTAAATTATAAATTCTAGTGGTTTTTTGATGATTCTTTGTGATTTTTTTCATAGACTCTCAAAAAATAAAGACAATTTTATTTCTTCCTACCTAATCTGTATTTTCTTTTAATTTTCCTTGCCTTGTTGCACTGGATAGGCCCTCCAGTACAATGTTGCATACGAGGGATGAGAAGAGAAATCTTGCATTATACCTGATCTTAAGGGGAAAAATTCAGTCTTTGACCATTAAAAGTATGATGTTAGCTATAGGTTTTCATTGGTGCATGTCCTTTAACACGTTGAGGACATTTAATTTCCGGTTTTCTTAGAGTTTTTATTATCAGTGGACATTGAAGTTTGTCAAATGCTTTCTCTTCAACCTTTGAGATGATCATATGTTTCTTTGCTTTTTTGGCTGTTGATGTGATGAATGACATCGAATATTTGGCAAATGTGAAACAAGACTTATATTCACAAGACAAAACCCACTTAATCATGATACATAATCTTTCAATTTGTTGCTGGACTTTGCTACTATTTTTTTCACTATTTGTGCAAAATTTTTTTATCTATGTTTATGAAAGATACTGGTGTGTAGTTTTCTTGTGATCTCTTTGTCTGCATTTGGTATCAGGATAATATTGGCCTCATATAATACATTGGGAAGTGCTTACTCGTCTTCTATTTTTTGGAAGAGTTTTTGTAGAATTGGTATTAATTTTTCCTTAAATATTAGGTAGAAATAATCAACGAAGTCATCTGGCGAAGAAGTTTTTGTTCCTGTTGTACCCTCAGCTTTTGTTTTTCACCATGCTGTCATACCATACAGGGGAGCTCCTTTTATGTGCTCTTGCTTCTCCCCAGCGTTAATGCTTTTGCTTGTTACTTAATGCTTATGAGAGGTGAGAGCAGGGTGATGTTCTATTGTCCTGGTTCCGACTCAGTCCTAAGGCCCACTGTGCCAGGCCCTAGAGTGTAGGGTATGCTTTCTCGGTGATTTGCAACTCCTTCTCAAGGCAGCAGACTTTGTGCTCTGGGGGCAACTGGATTTGCTGACCCTCCCTCAGCAGTTTAAGATTTTGTTCCTTAGGACAGAAGGGCACAGCACTCCCCTCTTCCAGATCTGCACAACATGTCTAGTCCCCCATCAAGCCCCCAAACTTTCCAGTGAGCACCTGGTAGAGATCCATGGAGGAGATACTGAGAGTGGATCTCCTCTATCTGAAGGTCCCAGGACTTCTACATTCTCACACTAGCCCACTGCGACAGACTGCTTGCGTCCCTCCACATATGTGGAAACCCTAACCCCAATGTGATTATATTAGGAGGTAGGGGCTTCGGGAGGTGATTAGGTCATGAGGGTAGAGACCTCATGAATGAGATTAGTACCCTTATAAAAGAGACACCAGAGAGCCCCTTCCCTCTTCCCTCATTAAGGATACAATGAGAAGATGGCAGTCTGCAACCCAGAAGCGAGCTCTCACCAGCACCTGACCATGCTGGCACCCTGACCTCCAAATTCCAGACACTAGAACTGTAAGAAGTTAATTTCTGTTGTTTATAAGCCATTCTGTCTATGGTATTTTTTATAGCAGCCCAAACAGACTGACATCCACTTTTGGCATTTACAGCTCTTGAAAAATATCAGCTAAACTGCTATTGTCCATGTGTATGGCACCTGCCATCAATTTCTCCCATGCTCTGCCCCAAGTGAGGAAGTGTCCCCATCCCATCTCCTGGAAGGGGCTTGTCTTTCCTTGGATTTCCTTGGTAGCTCTGCTACCACAAGTCTGTTTTGAGTTCAAGAAAATTATGATTTCGTAGTTCATCTGGATTTTTCTCCAGTTAGGTAGACACACTTTCCAGCTTTGTTAATCCTAGCCAGAAGCAGAATCCCATTTTTTGAGGGTACCCAGGGCAAAAACAGGAAAACAAACAAAAAAACAGATTTATGTTTATTTACATATTAATTATATTTAAGTTAATAAATTGAGAGTTGGATAATTCTTTTCACCTTTAATATAATATCAGCATCTTATTATATTTCCTCACCACCCTACCAACCAACATGCACATAGCAGGTTAATAAGGGACAAATTAAAACTGTTAGAAACAAATAACGATGGCAACAAGATCCAGATTTTTAAAACTCTGGTTCTATTATAATTTCGATGATACAAAACGTCAATGCCTTCTTTCCACGTTTCACTATTACAAAAACAGAGCTGTCAATGTACATGTTTGCATTAAATAACAGCTCTTGAGAGTTGCCAGAAAATATCTCTCAGCAAAGAGATTACAATGGCTCCAGTTTTATAATGTCCCACATATCTTAAGTTTTTTTAACCTCCTTTAATAGTTTCCTTCATTGGAATTCATCTTTTATCTCAGATAAGCTGTTTCCCATGCATGGCTCAATTTTGGAAATGTGCGTTTCTCTTTAACAGCGATTTTGTTGTTATTTAAATTAGCAGAACAGACACAGAAATTGTTCCGTGGTCAGCATTTTCCCTGCCTGGTTGCGAGTTGGGGGAAGCAAAGGGAGGATGGGGGAGGTTGTGAAAGGGTATTCATCCGCTCTATTGTTGGCGTCTGAAATTTCCGCGCACTTGAAACATCCCATTGATACTCACACTCTGGAAATAGAGACAGGCAGTGCCCGGGCAACAGAGGGATTAATTGTAATTGCTAACTTCTTTTGAGTACATTTAACCAAGTAGCAGAAGCGCATTGCCTTCTTCCATGAATTCAGGAGCCTGCTGGCAGGCCGCGTTATATTCCTCCTGGGTGGGAAGGAAATCATGTGGGAGCAGCAAGAACAGCTCATGGAGAAAAATTACCATTTTATATTTATTACTTTGGCTAGTTTAAGTGCCATAGGAATAGACTCCCTAATGCATTCAAGAGCAATGCCGCAACAATTTGACTCTGTTGCTTGGTAAACTATTTTTAGGGACTGGCATGGTTGGCTTTTAAAGGCACAGGCCATCCCATTTTCAAAGGTTGTTTTAGCAGTTTCTCAAAATGATATAAATAACACAATCTCCCTCTTCAGATTACAGAAATATGGGATATTCTGTGATGAGATTTGTATCCTTGAAAAAAAAAATGCTGGATTTCTCTTGCTCAGTATTTTTCATTGCTAAGCTCTGGTGCAATTCTATTTCTTATCTTTGATATGATGCTAATCTTGTAGTTCAGCTTTGCTTAGTTGCATAATCAGATAATGGGGTTTTCTTGAAGCCACAACTTGGAAGATAGCAGGTACTTATCTTGGGCAGAGTTCTAGATACCGGGTAAATTTTGTTCTGTAGATGCGCCCCCAGGTCAGCTCACTGGAGAAGAGCTCAGTTGCCGTTAAATATGAAATTCACTCAGGGTACTTTCATTGTGACATACCCTGGGGTTTATTTAATGTGAAATGAAATATAGAATCTGCATTGTGATGTTTCCTTTGTTCAACTGGATGAAGTAGTAACAAGGGGCCATTTTGAGGTGTATTTACTTGAATGACATGTTCCTAAAAAGATTAACTAATACCCCACAGCAATTTGAATCCTGTATCAGCTGGAGGACCTACTGGTTGTTCAGGGTTTGTGTTTATCCATCAGCTGAGGACCTATTGCCCCAAGAAAACTTATCATTGCATTTATTATTTTTATCAATTGAATTCCTTTTCTTCAGTGAGCTAATTATGTTAAGTACATCATAATAGAGAAATCAAGCAAAGTAGGAGGTTTTCCTATAATTTTTCTCTAACTCTTTGAAGATGTGCGGCCTTTTAAAAAATATTTTCAATTGAATGTATTCACTAGAGAACAGAACTAATGAGATTCCGGAGAACTGTGTTAGAAATTAATTCTTAGCTCTTCCTTAGAATAAATGGTCTGAAATTTTAATATTGTTCATTCATCTATAGCTATTATGTAATGCCACTGTGTTTTGTATATTATCATCTTTGCATTGCTAGGCCTTAAATAGTTGCTTCTGTATAATATGCTGGATAAAGAAAACCAACTACAAATTCAAGTAATAGGCATGTAATAGTTGGCATATCAGATTTGGTGGCATGTGGCTGTTGATGTGAATATTGTTATAGTGAGCAGAGTTTTTTCTGCCAGTAAGGAAATTAAACATATTTTAACAATTCTACTGTAAACTTCTTGAAAATTAGGGCCTTATTTATCTTTGTATTTTAAGTACTTAACATTATAACTAGCACATAATTAGTGTTCAAGAAATGTTTACTAAATAAAAGAATTATTGGGTGAACGGCGGATAGTTGAGACAAAAATCTTGAATTTGAGTGCCCTATGGGTCTGAATGTGAAGGGCCCTACGAGGTCTGAATGTGAAGAAGTTTTTTTTTTAATTATCAGTATCATTGGGGATATTAATCTGAAAGGTACAGATATTTGCTATGGAGAGGTTTCATTAACTTCTCCTCCCAAATAGGCTTGAAAATATGCAGTACAGGTTTTTATTTACTTGATATATAGTACTTTACTTCACAGAAAAAATACACAAATTAAAATATGTGTAATATTAGATAAGATTCTTTTCACCAAAAACTCAACTTCTCAAATTTAAAACCAAAGATATATTATTACCAAATGTAGTGTCTTAAGTGGGGTACATGCCCCTCCCCATCCTCCAGGGTATATGACTTGGTATAGTCTTTGAACAAGGGTACATGCTGTGTAACATCTTGGATTATCTATTTTACTCTGAAAGTTGGGGAAATCCCCATTATCTTTCTCTATTAAAAATCAAACTACTGTATAATGCAGTAAAGTGCACATTCTAAAACTTGGTTGGTTGAAAGATAAGACTTCAACTAAGTACTAAAATCAGAGTAGGCCAATTTTAGCCATGGAGTTAGAGACATCTAGGAAATACAATTTTTCTTCTTCTACCTGGAGTTACTACACTGGAATTGTGAGAAAACACTGGTATGATGCAAAAACTGGGGATCTGAAGACTTAGGTTCAAATCTTACTTTTTCCTCTTGACAGTGTGAACATGAGTGGTCATCATAACATATCTGAGGCACAGCTGGCTCATGTATAAAACTGGAACAAGAATACTTTATCCACAGGTTTTTTTGTGTGAGTATTACAATAAATGCCTGTGAAATTCTTAGCTCAGTGGATGTCATGTATTAGCACTCACTAATAGTCGAACGCGCAATAGAATGTCAAGTCAACTTTCAGGTTACTTTCCTCTTAGGATCCTGCCACTAGCATTAGAAAGTGGCACTAACCCTGCACTCTTGTAGACAAGAACATGACGATGAAGAGTCCCTCTCATTGTTCATTGTCCATGGTGAACAAATCTAATCCCCTTATGTTTTCCCAATGAACATTGTGTAAATAAATACATTAATAAATTGATAAATCTAAGTTCTCTCTACTGCACATTATTGAGGGTTCTCTGAAGTGTTGAAGAACTGATGAACTCTTGGCTAAGTGATGAGAATGTTTGAGGCATTCTGATATTGCTTTATTATTCTGGAAGGTTCAAAAACCTGTGCAGCAAGTACATGGCAAGTTGGCCATTTCCAACATATTTGGTGGATTTTTAAACTTTAGTGGCACAATAGTAAAAGAAATTTAATCTGACTGTTGATTTGACATTCAACTGGAAATCCAGTCAGTGATTCTTATGCTCTCAAACAATGTCACTTGTTCCTCTGGGCAACTTTGACATTTTTCTTGGCCGTTTTCAATCTCCAAATTCTAAATATGTAAAAGCCCCATAGCTCACAGGCTTATCACATTCCTAAACCTAATTGCTACTAATTCAGATTGGTTTCCTTCATTATATCTACTTGCTTTACTTCTTCTCTTGGTCTCACTCTTCTACTCCCTGGCTTTGTGCATGAGGCACCTTAACATTATGAATGATTGATGATGTGTGCAGGTGACTGGAAGCACAGGAAACCACGTCCTGCTGCAGCCCCTTGAACGTTGCTGGTGATGGTGAGGGTTGATGCAGGGAGGCACCAGGCTTTCTCACACTCCTTTCCCAAACTTCTTACCTCTTTCCTAATTCTTCCTAATTCTCCCTCTTTCTTTCCAGCCCCTCTCCCTGTGTCTCTTCATCTCTCTCTCTCTCCATTTCCACTTCCCGCTTACTTTCACAGCATTTTTTATCTTCTCCCTGTCTACTGCTTTAACTGTGTCTTACTGATACGCTTTAAGTGCATTAACTGGTCCATAACCTCTGTACCCATCTTCTCAATTCATAAAAATAAAAGCCCTAACAAGCACAGAGAGTTATGTTTTAAAAGTCTACAGAAAGATTTAAATTCACAAGGAGGTCTTTCTGAAAACTTGTTCTGAACCCTAAATTAAAGCTTTGCCACTACCCACATGAGGAGTGGAGTCAACAATACCACTTTTTGAGGGGATATTAATTTGACTCATTGAATGTTCTGGTGCAATCTCCCTGACAGAATAAAATACGGTTTTGCCAGCAGGTTCTTCCCTCCATTTGGTGCTGCAAAGTTAGTACTGCATGAGTTCAGTGCTTTCAAAAAAAAAAAAAAAGAAAGAAATGAACAGGAAATGTAAGTATCATTTTGTTATCAGTTATCAGTTATTTGTTACTTTGTTATTAGTCTCAGTCTATTGATATTATAAATACTAGTCTCAGATACGTGTGTGTTTAAATATGTATATGTGTGTGATATGTTTTTAATGGTAGCTGCTATTTAGAAATTAAGAGTAATGTAGCATTTTTAGCCAAGCCTTTTAAACACTTTATTCATTGATCCCTCAGCCGGGCTAGAGCAAACACACACACACACAAAGCAAATAGCTTTCCTGGTCCACAGGGATCCTTATTTCACGGGAAGGTTTTCCTTCTCTTCCATCCATCAGTCTTCTTCAACAGCATCCCTCTGGTCACAGAATCTATACCCTCATCTCCTAAGCCAGGTGCTCGGCTGCCCCTGATGGAGCTGCACTGTTTAGATTCGTCACAGATGTGAACACCCAGTGAGGCTGGATCATGAGGTGGAGTTCAGAGGGGACTTGGCATGACTGTGAGGGTGAGACGTTCTCCAACCAGCCACGAGTCCCTCATCTCTCAGTTCCTGATTTCCTTTCCTCCTCATCGCCTATCTCCTCTTCCCTAACTCAACCATGCTTCCTGCAAACACACACCGTTTATGTTGAGTTCATAGTCACTAATATCATTAAGTAGACTATGCAGAGAGAGAAAGAACTAAAGAAATGCATTTCATTTTAATCAGGCCACCACCTTACACAATCATGAATCAGGTGCTTCGTAAGTCACAACAATTTCTTTTCCTCTTGTTCATAAGAAACTGCCCATTAAAACTTTGATTAAGATTTAATGATGAGATAGAGGTAAGCTATGAGGGACAGATAGTTCATTATCTAGGTCTTTCTCAAAAGACCTGATTTATGCTCATCTAAGTAAACAAACTACTTCTTTCTCTGTGCTCTCAGAGCATCTTTTATGTTGACCAAGACACTTTAACATTCCCTTCAGCTTGACTAAGCTTTAGATAGGTTTCTTCCTGACTACCTTTCTCCCTGCCCCTACCTTCCCTTTTCTTAAAGCATTTACTTTAGAAAACTTACAATTGTAAATTCTTTCTCCACCGCTTGGAGACATAAAACTTCTCCCAGCCTCTTGCCAGTTTTACAACCCAGGATTGTTTTTCTCAAAGACCTGGGAGTTTTCCCTTTGAAATGTGATCACTGCTGGTGGGAATGCAAACTGATGCAGCCACTGTGGAAAACAATATGGAGATTTCTCAAAAAATTAAAAATATAAATACCATACGATCCAGCTGTCTCACTACTGGGTATTTATCCAGATAACTTGAAATTGACAATCCAAAGAGATTTATGCACCCCTATGTTCATTGCAGAGTTACTCACAATAACCAAGATGTGGAAGCAACCCAAGTGCCCTTCTATGGATGAATAGATAAAGAAGATATCATATATATGTACAATGGAATACTACTCAGCTATCAAAAGAAGACAAAATCATCTCATTTGCAACAATGTAGATGGACCTTGAGGGTATGATATTAAGTGAAATAAGCCAGACAGAGAAAGACAAGCACCATATGATTTCACTCATATGTGCAAGACAAACAAACACATGGACAAAGTGAAAGATTAGTGGTTACCAGAGGGAAAGAGGGTTGGGGGGGTGGGCAATAGGGGTTGAAGGGGCACATGTATATGATGACAGATAAAAATTAGACTATTGGTGGTAAGCACAATGCAGTCTATACAAAAACTAATAAATAATAATGTACACCTGAAATTTCACGTTATAAACCATTATGACGTCAGTAAAATACTTACTAAAAAAAAAAAAAAAGAAGGGGCCGGCCTCGTGGCTTGGAGGTTGAGTGCGCGCTCTCTGCTGCTGGCGGCCCGGGTTCGGATCCCGGGCACGCACCGATGCACTGCTTCTCCGGCCATGCCGGGGCTGCGTCCCACATGCAGCAACTGGAAGGATGTGCGGCTGTGACATACAATTATCTACTGGGGCTTTGGGGGGAAAAAATAAATAAAATAAAATCTTAAAAAAAAGAAAAGAAAAGAAAGATAGAGCCCATCTCCCAGTCTCTGTTGGAGGTTAGGAGCCTCTTCCATAAGAGCCAATTAGCAAACACAGATCGCCTCATCACCTTGACCAACCTCCCCCAATGTCCTCGAGTATTTTCCACTAACCCACTCCAGCTTAAACTCTCCTGCCTTTGTTTCAGTGGAGTTGCATTCAGTCTCTCTCCCTATTGCAATAGTCTTGAATAAAGTCTTCCTTGTTTGCTTAACTCCATAGAGTGCCATTTTTACAAGGCAATCTTAGTGATAAATCTAATTATTGGCCTGTGAGTCTGTCTGCCCAAGTCCACTCTGGGCCCTGAGGTCTGAATACAACCGTTCATCTTTGTATCCTTCAGAAGTGTCCATATATTCAGTGCTCATTGGATGGTACTTTTTTAAAAGTGAGTAAAAGACAAAAATGTAGCTAACATCTCAAAGAGATCAAAATAAATACAAACATTTGTGCACTGCATTCTAGGCCTGGAATTCCCCCCTCCTTCTCATGGCCCGGCAAGCCCAGGGCATTATAGACATATCTGTTGAAGATAAAATAAAGTAACAGAACTCAAACCTCTGCATGGACTAGATATCAGAAATGAAATACTGAAAAAAGCTTAAAAAGTCACAAATGGTCTCTGGCTCAACAGTATTTTTGGTTCTAGATATGAACAAATTTTTATTATTTCCCAGATGAAAAAAAGTCACTTGTCTCCTCTGATTAGTTTTATCATACTGCTCGGGAATCAGAGATTGCTAGAACTAAAAGCAGCCTGAAAAGTGTGGAATCCAAAACTCTGGTAATACAGAGGAGAAACAGGAGCCCTCAGGATAGATGTCCTTCCTCAAGGTCACAGAATTAGATCTCCTGCCCTTTATGTAGAGACTTTTCACCAAACTGCATTAATCCCTATGGAGCCCGGGGAAGAATACCATGCAGCTTGTTTTAGAAACTATTAGTCCTGACTCTATTGTTGAATATTAGTGCAGTTATATTAAGCAATCATTGCCCAGTTCATTGCACATTAAATTTCTCCTTCAAGTTTATCTGAGTTCAAGTTAGTTTCATAAAATATATTTTAATGTATTCAAAACTCTACAAAACTTTTTTTCCACTGTTTATAGCAATTTTTTTAACTTTACATTATTTTATAGAGCTTTAAATATCAAAATTAAAATGATAACAAATGGAAAAAGAAAGCACCATCAGAGTGATCAAAATTTCTTTAGATATGATACTGACAATGTGCAACGATACTGACAATGTGCAACTTGTGAATTTTACTTCTCTGACTTTTTTTTTTTTAATGAAAGCCGCCGACGTCCTATAGCACACGCAGCAATCATCTCCTTGTGCCCGAGCCCTTTTGGAAATGCAATCATGCTGAAGCACAGGGGCACCAGCAACATAAAGAAGTTTCCACAGCTTTTAATTAACTCCCGGGATGTTTCTTTCAAAGAGTGCATTGTTTTAGGAGTAGCAATTACAAGCTATTTTGGCTCCCTCACTTGCTCCTGTGTTTCTGACTGTCTCTCTTGAGTTTAGGGGAGGGAACAATTAGGTTTGGAAAAGGGCAATGATAGGGTTGTTGCTTCACGCTTCTTACTCAGCCCTGGTTCTGAGTCATCATGATCCCAGAAACAAAAGGAAGGGTGTTGGGCGTATGACTTCTTCTGAGATTTTCAGTCACAGTTTCAGGACATTTATCTTTGACTCGTGTCTGCTTCTTTCTTATTTCAAAATATCATCTTACAGGCACAGCTATGAAAAGTTTTTTCTCTACAGCTAAAGATTTTTCAAGAAAAAATCTGAAAACTCCTCAGAAAAAGTGACAGCACATTGACCCTTTTCTGTTGATCATTGAGATAAAACCCTACATGAGACTGACAGTGAGGTTTTTCTGATGTTTTTCCTTGTTTCCACTGGAATATTCTTTTTTTTACCTAATGCCCTCCATCCAATACTCTTATACGTGACTAACTGATGCTTTCTTCTTTAGTTGCATTTATATCTTCACTTATTTATAATATCATATCATTTCTAAGTCATTGCTTAACCAAGATGTTAATATTCAATACCCTCAATTTCTCTATTTTCTGATTCATTGTTTTTTTTTTTTAATTCTCTTTTGTTCTGTCTTCTTACTACAACCAATATTTTGGATGGTTATTCTAGTCTTCATTTTAAGGATTCTTTAAGAGTTAGTATATCATTGTCCACTATTTTTTAAGTAAAAACGTCAGGGTTTCTGCATGGAAGGATAAATGAAAATCTAACTTTACAGACATAAGAAAGCATATTTACTCTATATTCTGGGCTTCAATCACTGATTAAATACCGTGTTTGTTAATACTTATTAATGTTTTTGTCCCTCATTTGTTTTTCTATTTTACATGCGTATGTATAATCTTTTTGATATATGTCACTTTGCTAATTTCAATCTCCTAAATAAAGCCATCTCAAAACCTTTTCAAAAATGGTAGCAGAGAAGTAAAATTTGAACAACAAGTTCAGAAGCACTCTGCAATGCTTTACCCTTGAACTATTTATCACTAATATTTATCATAAAATGAGGATAATGATCCATCAGTAATTTTTTCAGTGTAGGTAACTTATTTGTACTATAGATGCCTTTGAGGTAATTTTACAAAAAAATTTATGACAATGCCATCAAACACTTTGGTAAAATCTAAATTTATAACATCTGTGGTCTTCTTTTTAATGTTTTATTATGATATAATTCACATAATTCATATTTCATATACTCACCCATTTGAAGTGTGCAATTCAATGTTTTTTAGTATATTTGTAGATTTGTGCAACCATCACCTGTACAAATTTTACAATATCTTCATCACCCAAAAAAGAAACCCCATACCTATTAGTGGTCACTCTCCCATTTCCCTCCAGCCCACTCAGCCCAAGGCAACCACTAATCTATTTTCTGTCTCTATAGATTTGCTTATTCTGAATATTTCATGTAAATGGAATCATACAATAAGTGGTAGTTTATGATTGGTTTATTTCATTTTGCATAATGTTTTCAAGGTTCATTCATGGTGTAGCATGTACCAGTAATTCATTCCTTCTTGTTGCCCAATAACATTCCATCATATAGATAGACCACATTTTACTTATCCGTTTATCAGTTGATGGGCATCAAGTGGGAGAAACAACTGGTTGGGTTGTTTCCACTTTTTGGCTATTATGGCTATTTGGCTATTATGAATAATGTTGCTATGTACTTTCATGTACAAGTTTTTTATGGACATATATTTCATCTCTTTTGGTTATACACCTAGGAGTCAATTGCTAGGTCACGTGGTAACTCTATTTTAACTTTTGGAGGAACTGGCAAGACTGTTTTCCAAAGAGCCTGCACCATTTTACATTCCCCCCAAAAATGCATGTGTTTCAATTTTTTTGCATCCTTGCCAACACTTCTTATTAAATATCTTTTTTATTGTAGTTATCATAGTGGATGTGAGGTGGCATCTCATCATCTTTTGGATTTACATTTCCCTGAGAGCTAACGGTGTTGAGAATCCTTTCACGTGCTTATTGACTATTTATATATCTTCGTGGCATTCTTTGATCAACTAATTTTGTAATTCTATCAAAAACTAGCTTTATTTTGCTCTTTAAAATTTTTCTATCTTAAATTTGTCAATCCAGTTAACAAAATATCTTTATGTGATTCCTATTAAAACGTTGAATGCTATATTTTTGAGAATAAAATGTATTCTTTATTAATATCTAAGATCTCATCTTCAAGTTTCTTTCAGATTGTGCTGTCTACAATTTTTACTGATTCTGTTTCTTGCAATCCTATATGATCCAAGATTTTGGTTATAATTTATTAATTACTTTTATTGCAAATAAATGAGTCAGTCCATGCTTTGCATTCCAGTCATTTGTATGCATCATAGAACTGTGTGGCCCTGAGCAATCAGGTTTATATTCACAACTGGGTTCTGGAAACTTCACCTGAAAAAATCTGCTGGAAGAGGGTAAACTCATGTTTCAATTTATCCCACAAACATTTATGATTGTCAATGCTTGAAACTCAATAGTTTAAAATCACTGAACCTAATCTGTATTTTCAGGAACTTGAATACTTGAAAATGGATTATCTGTATTCATTAGGAACTGAAGGCCCAGACTAATGCAACTTGCAGAAAGGCTGCTTTACAAACACAATGGAAGATGAGCATTTATGGAACACTTACACAGTACTACACTGTAAAATGGGTAGATTTATTATTCCCAATTTGCAGATTAGACAAACAAGATGCAGAAAGATTAGGCTGTGCAACTAGTAGGGTTCAGGTAAGATGTTGATCCAGGTAATTACTGCAATACACTGTCTCTTCTATATTTTACTGTGTCTTTAGGCTTGAAAAGATCACATTGAAAATTAACTAAGATATCAAATTAACCAAGACCGAGGGTCTTTGAATATAACCTTCAAAGTTCAGCTCAAGTGTTACCTCCTTTATGAAACCTCCCTTCCCTTTAGTCACAATATAGCACTTCTTTCTCTGTGCCTGCAAAGTGTTTTATTTGCATCTCTTTTATGTCACTCTCAACTGCCAGATCATAGTTAGTGACCATAACTGTATCTCCTCGAGGGTAGAAACTGTCTCATTGACTTTGCTGTCTAATCTCTAGCTGCCTGCCTCGAACACAGCAGGTGCCCAATACAGGTTTACTTAACTAAATTAAACTGTGAGCATGCAAATATGTGTTCATTAAATGGAGACCCATTTTCAAGAACTACAAGTTCTGATATATTGCAGTTGGAGAAACACTACAAGGCAGCTATCCCAAGATCACTGCTGTATTTAAACAGTTCTTGTACGTTCTTACTCACTCTGGTTCTCTTTGTTCTGATGCAAAAAGTTTACAGGTGCTGAAGAGCACACATATTTCAGTCAGTTCCCTTCAACCTGGATTCAAATCCTCACCTTGACACTAAGTAACTATGAGACTTTGGGCAATTTTTAATCTCTAAATCTCAATGACTTCATCTCTAAAATGGGAGTATTAACACTAATCTCGTAACGTTGAAGAATATGAGAATGGTTAAAGATTAAATAAAAAGATGTCACAACTCGGGGCCAGCCCGGTGGTGCAAGTGGTTAAGTGTGCGTGCTCCGCTGCAGCGGCCCGGGGTTCGCAGGTTCAGATCCCTGGCGCGCACCGACACACTGCTTGGCAAGCCATGCTGTGGCGGCGTCCCATATAAAGTGGAGGAAGATGGGCACGGATGTTAGCCCAGGGCCAGTCTTCCTCAGCAAAAAAAGAGGAGGATTGGCAGATGTTAGCACAGGGCTGATCTCCTCCACCCCCCAAAAAAAGATGTCACAACTCTCCTAGCATGGTTTCTGTCGCTGAGCAGGTACTATTAGAAATGGTCATCATCATTTCTCTGTTGGTTCTATAAGAGCAAAAGCTTTTAATAACTTTTATATTAGATAAATTTAAGAGTTTCTAGGCTCCGTGTTTCTCCATTCCCAGCTGTTATACCCCCAAAAGGATGATAATGACTTGAAAAGCTCTAGCCACTTTCTAACAGAAAGGAGCAACTTTTTATTCTAGACATAATAACCGTGTTTTGGAATTCTTAGAATCCAGGTGCTCTAGACAGTGACTCCATTTCTCCAGGGAAGTAAAGACAAGATTGGGAAAGATCAGCTATAATTTAACATTATAACCAGGAGAAAATGAGAATAAGTGGGGTTGAACTGGTCACAGTGGTAAAATGCAGTAAAGTACAGAACGCAGCTAAATGCCAGGAAAAACATAGATAACACGGTAGAGATTAACATGCCCTCACTCAAATTAACTTCTTTTTCTCTTGTGCTGATGATATTTCAGGTTTGATAGTATGTTTTGATTGAAAAAATTTTATGGATTAAATGGAGTATAATTTTTCTCTCTTTTATATTTTCTTTTAATTCTTACCCTAAAATGAGTGTCCTCTAACATGAAAACATGTGCTAAGACTCTGGAGATGTGTCTGACTCTCTCTCCACAACTCATGCTAGGAGGCATGTGTAAGTCCAAGAAGAGAATGCAGGCTGAAAAAATTGACCACAAGCTGTTATTACCACTGCCCACTTCTGATAACTTGAATAAGTCTACACAGGACGCCATCCCAGTGGCGTAGTTAAGTTCCCGAGCTCCACTTCAGTGGCCTGGGGTTTGCAGGTTTGGATCCCTGGTGCAGAGCAACGCACGACTTGTCAAGCCATGCTGTGGTGGCATCCCATATAAAGTAGAGGAAGATGGGCACGGATGTTAGCCCAGGGCCAAAGAGGAGGATTGGCAACAGATGTTAGCTCGGGGCTAATCTTCCTCACACACAAAAAAAGTCTACACAGCACTTTAAGTGATTTGGATGTATGCTTGAATTATATATATCTTCGGTTTTCTTCTCTCAAGGAAGAGAAAAATATAGTGTTATTTAGGGGAAAATTTGGAGGTTATGAAATAAGCACAACATCTTTGCTTTTGTCCTCTTCTTAAACTAGAAAGTAGTTTGCATAGTGCCAGAGCTACAAAGGACACGGAGGATTATCAAATCCTTACTTTATTTTTTCAGATGAGTAAACGATAGTCCAGCAGAGCTAAGTGATAGTGGAAGTTATCATAAGGTAATAGCAGAACCAGGAGTGGAACTACCCCCTCAGCTCTGACCCAGGCTCTTCCATCACTTCTCCTGGCCCTGCACTGCTTTTGGGGACGGCAGGACCGGAGAAGTGGTCATCACAACACGGACACAGTTGCCCGGAAGCTCTCCTAAAAGGCCCATCGGAACGATCTAGGTTTAAATGCGAGGAATGAACACTCCTTTGGGAGCACATTCCACAACGTGAGGCAATAGTCTACTCATTTTAGTATATACACACACACACACATACTGCGTTTGCGGCCACTTCTTTATTTGAATTTATGTTTATGATTTGGCTGCCACTTCCTTATTTGGTATTTGAAATTCCAACAATTAAAAGATAATATTTCATCTCTGAAAACAAAAAAGAAAACTTACTTCTTAAATGATGTGGCACAAATACAATCAATGCAATTTAACTGCAAGAGGCTAGTTGGTCTGACTTCACAGGAATAATTCTATTGGAGTTTCACTAATAAAGCCTTTGCACTACTTACGAAGCACTAACGTCTACACTCGACTCCCTCCACTTCCTGCCTGTAAACTGGGCTACCTGTGCAACAGCTTTACCAGTCTTTATTTAAAATATCTGAGGGGCCGGCCCCGTGGTTTAGCAGTTAAGTGCATGCTCTCCGCTACTGGCAGCCCAGGTTCGGATCCCGGGCGCCCACCGACGCACCGCTTCTCCGGCCATGCTGAGGCCACGTCTCACATACAGTAACTAGAAGGCTGTGCAACTATGACATGCAACTATCTACTGGGGCTTTGGGGAATAAAAGGAGGAGGATTGGCAATAGATGTTAGCTCAGGGCCTGTCTTCCTCAGCAAAAAGAGGAGGATTGGCATGTGTTAGCTCAGGGCTGATCTTCCTCACAAAAAAAATATTAAAAAAAATTAAATATCTGAGTAGTAACAACATTTAGAAGAATACCTTCTCTCTGGAAAGAGCGATATTAAAAAATAAAGAAACTGTGATGGATAAAGGGGCAGAGTTTGGTGCTGTTTTCACTCCCAGGTCCCCCAGAGCCCTCTCAGCTCTGGTCTATGGCCCTAGACCTCAGATAACTATTAACTCAAGAACATCTGCAGCCAACGGCAAGTATTTCAGTTTAGTGGATCTTCTTTAGATGATTCTTCCTCCCACATTGTGTACTTTTGAAATACGTCCAAATGAATTTCAACGTTTTCTCTCTGAGCTCCTCTCCTCTCTCGCCAGCATGTGAAGAGAAAAGACAGAAGGACCAGTCACATCAGAGGTAGCTGTTAACAGACTACACTGTCCCCTCTCTGACTACCAAGAGGTTGTTTTTCCCTTCTGTCCCTCCTCTCTTTGAGGCATATTTTATACTCCCTGTATTACAGCGATCAAGGTAATGTGCAGTATGCCCTTAACTAGATTTCAGGCACCTTAGCTACGTAAACTATGGTAGCTACCACAGAGCTTTAACCATAATAGCAGCTTCTGTAACACTTGTTAAATATAGTTTTTATTTTGCTTGTGGCCTAAATCCTTAGTCATTTTTGAAGAGAAAAGTAATAAAACTTTTAGACTAGTTACTTAGTTAGACTCAATTTTTCTCAAAACATCAGCACTTTGATGCACTGCCACCTCCATTCAATAGAGTCCTCATTTTTTAATTGAAAGTTCAGTATTCTGCATTAAATTAATCAAAATCCTTTTGGAAGAAAAGGAGGTTATGAATATACAACCTTGTAATCATTACTGCAGCCAGAGAAGGATTCATACAAGAGACATACACTTCTAACTGGTAGGTCTTTGAAAAGTTAAGTGTGATGGTGGGCTTATCAGTGGTGAAGAGCCAGGTTTGCAGAGTAAGAGGGCTGATAATACATCTGATAGTTCCTGAGAATATTCCATATCTCAGTTCATTTGACTCCCCTAACTGTGATACAGACCAGCAGATATGACATCATCATCCCCGTTTTGCTCAGTATAAAACAGAGACATGGAAAGTCTACGATAAGTGCTCTCTGCAATGGAAGTGTCCTGGCAACCATGTGCGTGATCCAAGTTTCTGTGAACCAAATTCCATTGAAGATCAAATTGGTTAGCTTGATTTTATGAAGATTTCTATTGCAACTCCTTTTGTAGGCAAATTAACCTTCATGAAAGTAAATAGCAGTCCCATAAATAACACTATCAATGGAAAAGATATAAGCTGAACATGTAGGTTTTGCCTGAAGAGAGTGTGTTAGTTATCAGTTTATTGCCTCTCAGCTCCAAATGCTCCCTTCAATAGATGGTCTGTGATCAGTACAAGTCTTGTCAAATTTCTCCTTCAACGTGAACGCGGTGCCAGAAGAGGGCGCTGGAGAGGCAATGTGGGATGAGGGGACTCACTCCGACGTTCGGCGTTTGTAGCGGGTATGAGGACCCGCTCCTACCCCTTGATAGGGTATGAAGGTCTCCTACCCCTTCAAAGCCAGGAGCCCACTGCGGCCCGTACCACCCATGCAGACAGCCTGCGCACCTCCCCGGCACTCTTGAGGGTGACGTACTGCTCGCCTAGCAGATCATGACCAGCTCCAGCCTGCCCAAACCACTAAACCTCTCTGCTCCCACCAGTTGAGCCACATCTTCTCCAAGCAAGTCTGAACCTCCTCTAAGTTCCTCCCTTGGGTTTTCTCCCTTACCCCTAGAGTAGCATGTGGAATTTCCTTATATCTTATGGTTACTCTTTATCATAATTAATACTTCCTATATTAAACTCCTACTGATTAACCTACTGTGTGGTTTCTGTCTCTAGCTTGGACTGAGACTGCCACAGTGAGGATAAATGGAAGATGAAGTAGCCCGTCGAGAGTGGAGGGGAGAACCTTGTCAAGAGAATCGGGACCTACCTGTGTGAAAGGCTGCAGACCATTTAGAGGCCAGAATGGGAAGGATGGAAGTTCTCAGGATGCCAGGTGCTAAGTGGATTATAGCTGAAGAATCGTCATTGTGATCACTTTACTGTCATCAAACCCACCTAATATGTCTTCACGATTTCAGTTTATCACTTTGTGAAGTTTTTAGCTCTCAGTTAATTCTCACAGTATTTCTGTCAGGTAGGTACTGCTTTACCCCTTTTTACAGACAAGGAAACTGAGAAGTTACTAACATGTCAAGGCCATGCTGCTTGGTAAGAAATGTAGCTGATATAATTTGGGTGGGGGAGGAATAGAGAGCATGCAGGTGGCTTGTCTAGCTCAGTACTTGGAATCATGAGTACAACCTTTGACATTTCCCATCTTCCCATTATCACCAGAATTCAACTTAGGTTGCCCGAAGAAGCAACAGGCATATCTGTACAGCCCTCTCTGTATTCATGCCTCTTGAGAAATGAATGTAAATAAGACCAGCCTTACCCTGAAAGTGCTTACAGTCAGGTTGGGAAAGCCTGTAGAAATAGTTGTTGGGTTGTTCTTTATAGAAAATCAGAGAATAGGGGCCAGCCCGGTGACCTAGTGGTTCAGTTTGCATGCTCTACTGTGGTCACCTGGGGTTCGTAGGTTCAGATCCTGGGTGTGGACCTACACACTGGTTGTTAAGCCATGCTGTGGCAGCGTCCCACATACAAAATAGAGGAAGATTGTCACAGATGTTAGCTCAGGGACAGCCTTCCTCACATACACACAAAAAAAATTGGCAAATAAAAAATTCTGTGGCCTATCATCAGTCTGTTCTTAGCCTGGTCAAATTCTGTTTGAAAGACTGACTTATCCAAGGAAATGGTGTGGCATCCTTTACCTTGAGCTGTGGTGTGAATGTTTATGTCCCCCCAAAATTCATGTGTTGAAACTTTAATCCCAATGTGATGGTATTAGGAGATGGGGTCTTTGGGAGGTGATTCAGTCATGATCGTGGTGCCCTTGTGAATGAGATTAGTGCCTTATAGAAGAGAACCCAGAGAGTTCTCTAGCCCCTTCCATCGTGTGAGGACACAGGAGAAGTCTATGATCCAGAAGAGGGCCCTTGCTCCACTGCTGGCACCCTGATCTTGGACTTCCAGCATCTAGAACTGTGAGAAATTAATTCCTGTTGTTTATAAGCTACCCAGTCTGGCATTTTTTTATAGCATCCTGAACAGACTAAGACATCTTGTACTACCTGGGCAGTGCAAATATTTAAACACATCCTTAAGTGGTGCCTTTTATGATGTTTCCGGATAATGTTCTCCAAATCATTTACGCTTATCTCTGTAATAGGAATCCAATGCAATTCCATTTCTCAAACTCTGAATGTTCAGATAACTTGCATGTTGAAAGGAAAATAGCCCCCTTGGGTACCATAATAATAACTCTCTCATCTGCTTATTCAGATGCCAGATTCCTTTTCTGGGCACAGATTCTACTGAAATATTATTTTGATGCAATATCTGTACTGGACTAGCAAATTATTATACATTCAATTACACTCTGCCCTTAAAAATTTTAAACAATGTTAAGTGTATACTTTAAGTTTCACAGGGAATCTCCAAAGAAGATATACAGATGGCCAACAGACACATGAAAAGATGTTCAAAATCACTAACTATCAAGGAAATGCAAATCAAAACTACAATGAGATATCACCTCACGCCTGTCAGAATGGCTATAATTAACAAGACAGGAAACAACATGTGTTGGAGAGGATGTGGAGAGAAGGGAACTCTCATACACTGCTGGTGGGAGTGCAAACTGGTCCAGCCACTATGGAAAACAGTATGGAGATTCCTCAAAAAATCAAGGATAGAACTACCATATGATCCAGCTATTCCACTGTTGGGTATTTATCCAAAGAACTGGAAAACATCAATTTGCAAAGGTACATGCACCCCTGTGTTCATTGCAGCGTTATTCACAATAGCCAAGACTTGGAAGCAACCTAAGTGCCCATCAAGGGACGAATGGATAAAGAAGATGTGGTATATATACACAATGGAATACTACTCAGCCATAAGAAACGATGAAATCCAGCCATTTGTGACAACATGGATGGACATTGAGGGTATAATGCAAAGTGAAATAAGTCAGAAGGAGAAGGTCAAATACCGTATGATTTCCTTCATTAAGTAGTAGATAATAACAACAATAAACAAACACATAGGGACAGAGATTGGATTGGTGGTTACCAGAGGGGAAGAGGGGAGGGAGGAGGGTGAAAGGGATAATTCGGTACATGTGTGTGGTGATGGGTTGTAATTAGTATTTTGGTGGTGAACATGATGTAATCTATGCAGAAATAGAAGTACAATGATGTACACCTGAAACTTTTACAATGTAATAAACCAATGTTACTGCAATAAACAAAAAATTAAAAAAAAAAATAAGTTTCACAGGGAAAATTCCTATTGATTATAAATAACAAATTCTGGGGAAGATAATGTTTGGTTATATTTCTAGAACATATTTCAATGTATTAACACTATTTATGATTTTAAACAAATATAACCTGAAAGACATTTAATATTTTTTGGAATATAGATGAATAAGTAATAAAACTATGAATATCGATCTTTGTTATGTAAGGAATCTTAAAAGGTTTTAGAACTTTTATTTCAGAGAGCAAGGTCGTCTGATCTTAACAGGTAACCAATCTGCAAAACTTGTCAAGTTCTCAAGTAGGAATAACAGGTAAGGTAAGTGCAATTATACCGGGTTAGATAATGTAGGATTTGGTGCTGTATCTGGACAGGCCCTCGGTTCCATAGGGAAGGAAAGAAACAGTCGTTCTTGCCTCCACACCTACTCTCCAAATGAAAACCTTACCACATTGCTGTATTTTCCAGACCAACGCTGATGTGGCCAGTTCGAGTCATGGCTGGTTCCTGGAGAAATGTCTGACCCATTATTGTAGACCCTGTTTCTAAAACCATGTAATGTATCTTGGAAACCCCTTATTTCATTACTTTTGAAGCTGTTGAAAGTTTCTTTGAAACTCATGAAAATTCTTTTTGGAAAATGAGATATAACCTTCAAGTCCCAAAGACTACAGGAGACTCAGTTAATACTAACTTTGAAATTATTTCAATCAAATCTCTACTTGGAACCTAGGAATTAATCTTACCACTCCTCTCACTGTGTCATTTTGGGGTCCAGTTAAATACAACCCCTTGTCAACTATCATCTTCCATTTTTTTTCCATTTCTATACTTCTCTTGGCTTTGTGTTCATGTTCCAACTTCTCACCACCTACTTCCTCCAACCTTTTGAACTCTACCCGTTGGACACCATTCTATACTTAAACAAACAAACAAAACCTAGCTTTCTAAATTGTCACACATCATTCAACTTCAGTCACCTAATTGTATGACCATATTCTTGACCATCTCTTCACCCAGAAGTACAGCGTCTCTGAAGTCTTCAACTCCATGAGTTTCAATGTCTCACCCTCAGGCCTATGCTATCCTGTGCCAATAGTTACCTCACTCCATTTCTGCTGTTACTACTATTCTTCATCATCATGGATATTTCTAATCCCTTACTTTGTCCATTATGACTCAATCTCTTAGTTTCATTCTGGCTTTACCACCATTCCTTGGTATTGATCTACATGCCACGGTCAAGCAGTTAAACTATTATTATGAATACTTTTATTTCTGGTGACTTTTTTTTTTTTGTGGGGAAGACTAGCCCTGAGCTAACATCCATTGCCAATCCTCCTCTTTTTGCTGAGGAAGATTGGCACTGGGCTAACATCCATGCCCATCTTCCTCCACTTTATATGGGACGCCGCCACAGCATGGCCTGACAAGCAATGCGTTGGTGCGCGCCCGGGATCCAAATCTGCAAACCCTGGGCTGGCTGCCTAAGTGGATCGTGTAAACTTAACCACTACGCCACCGGGCCAACCCTATGTCTGGTGATCTTTTATCTAGTGCTACATATGTCTATCAAAATCATAGGCTTGAATCTATTAAAAAAAAGTCCATCTTTTCACTCTCATAACAAGTTTTCTCAACGATAAAAAATCACAGAATGGAACCACTATGAGCTCATAACCTTCAGTCTCTGATGATTTCTTAAAACTGAATTGCTCTTCTTTTATATGTTCCCAGTGACCAAGCTCTCCTAAAACTCTCAGAAAGTAACATCTCCTATCTCAGACAGAATAGAGGCCAGAGGTGTAAGAAGTAAAAAAATTGCACTCAGGTTTTCTCTCCTATCACTTAAAAAAGTCTGTCTCTGGCTAGATCCCATAGAAATCCATCTTTGTTCTCTTTTTTCTAGTTTCAGTGGAAGATACGGTTTCTTCCAGTCATGAACTAATCTTTCCATGTGTTTCAAATAAGCCCCTCGTAATTCCTCTGGGATCTTATTAAAACATTAGATACTATAATAGCTTCTCTCCAGGACCTACAATCTGTCTATACTGGCTCTTACCCCATTCCCCACAGTAAATAAACGCAGTCATATCTCTCGTGTCATAAAACAAAAACCTTCCACTGACTCTCTCCCTCCTCTACTTATTGTGCTTTTCCTTTCTCTCCTCAGTGAAGTTTTATAAATAAAAGTCAATACTTATTTCTTTCATTTCCTCCTTAACATGTTGCAATCTGTTCTTGCGGCTCTATGGAAACTCTTATTATCCAGATCATAAATGGTCAGATAACTTAATTCAGTCAACATTTTTCAGTTCTCATATTACTCACTCTGTTTATAGCATTTGAAATTAATTGCTTCTTGCAATTTTTAAAAATCTCTCTTCTCTTAGCCTTCAATGACAGCACTCTGTATGACCTTTCTTTCACTTCCTCCCTCTCTACATTAATTGTGACGCAAGTTCAGGATTCTCTTCTGGGCTTTTTTAGTAGATGTTTGCCACATATCAGCAGGCGAGCATCTGATCCGCCTTCTGATATTGCAGGAATTCTTTATTATGTGAGTCTTGTCTGTAGACAGAGAAAGTCTTTCTCTATAGAACACAAAACTTTCAGAAACTTGCTTTCCAGCCTTCTTTACAACCAGCTTGGTCACATGTAACACACCAGCTTTTAACTCAGGAGCCAGTGAGTGAAAGAAGCGGGAGTGGTGAGGACCATTCTGGCAGTGCTGATGGGGCAGTAGAAACTTTTGCAAGAGGGAGTGTTGACAGAGCTGAAAGTAGCCATGCCAGTGCTAAGAGGATTGGCAGGATAAGCTGTAGAGTCCAGTTCTCAGGGCTAGTGGCAGCAGGTTCTAAGCAGCGGTCAAGAAAACCATGTTCTTATCCTCATAGAACTGAACCAGTGGAAGACTAAACAAATAAATATATAATATAATTTCATGTAGTGATAAATGCTAAGAAAATATAAAACAGGGCAGCATGATAGGAGGTGGCAAGTGTATGCATGGGGCTGTTTTAACTAAAATGATCAGAAATCACCCAGCTGAGGAATAACTTCGGGTAAGATAACTAAAGGAGAGAAGCAGTAACCATGAAAATATCTTGGAAAGAAGCTTCCAGGCAGAGGGAAGGGCCAATGCCAAAGCAGGGACAGGCTTGGTAATTTCCAAACAGGGTTGGTGCGGCAGGTTGGAGAAACTCACTCTGACAAACTTGATGAGAGATGAGATCAGGAGGTGGACAAGGGCCAGGACTCAGAGGAGTGTCGATTTAATTTTATGTGTGATGGAAATATTTGGAGTGTTTTCAGCAGTGAAGAAACATGGCCTGGTTTAATTTTTGAAAAGATTACTCTGGGTCCTGCATGGAGAAGAGATCTTTAGAAAATCAAAATTGGTGATGGATGGCAACTAGACTTTTGTCAGTGAACACCATGCAGTCTATACGGAAGTTGAAATATAATGATGTACATCTGAAATTTATATAATGTTATAAACCAACGTGACCTCAATAAAAAAAATAAATTGGAAGCAAAGAAAGCGATAGCCAAGTTGAGAGTCCTTGGTGACTTGTAGTAAAGTTGCAGTAATTAGAATGGCCAGACATGATCAGAATCAGGATATATTTTGCCGGAAGAGCTGGTTAACACTTGGTGATTCATGGTAAATGAGGTAGGACTTCTAAATTTTGTACCACAGCAATTAGATAAATGTTAGTGACATTTATGAAATGAGGAAGATGGGGTGGAATTGTAATTTAGAGGATGGTGCAATGAAGAATTTTCTCATGGCCCAGTTAGCATGGATATGCCTATAAGACATCAGAAAGGAAAACCTTGGGTTGGAGAACTTGAGACTTAGTAGAGACTGAGCTGGAAATGTTAACTCGATAGTCATGCTACGTAGTGAATGTATATACAGAACAGAGGTATGCTAAGCAACTTTAACACTTAGAAGCTAGGAAAAGGATGATCCAGTAAAGGAGATTGAGAATAGAGAAAAGAGAAGAAAAACCAGGACTGTGGTGCTCTGCAAGCACGCATGTGAAGAAAGTGTTTCAAGAAAGAGTGAATCATTAAGAAATGGCACAAAATTGATGATGGCATGTGGAAGGATGCATGAGTTCTTGGTGCTTTTGACATGAGCAAGTTTGTGGAACAGTAAAGCTCAGAGCCTGAAGAGAAGGTACAGAGAGGGAAGGAAGTGGAGGCAGAGATTAGAAGAAACCTTCCTAGAGATTTGTGCTATAAAGAGGAACAGGTATAGGAGCTGAACAGATCGTGAGATCAAAAAAGTCTACATATTTATATATTTGTTTCTTTAAGAAGGACATGTCTGTTTGCTAAATATGTCTATTAAAGAGGGCCAAAATAATGATGCAAAAGGGAGCAGGGATAATTGCAAGAATGAAGTGCTGGGGAAAGCAAGAAGGGATGCAATCCAGACCAAAAATAGAATAGTTTGAAATGCACCTGAGTGATTCATTCCTTTTAACAAGAAGGAAAGCAGAGCACCTCAGGACCGAGGGAGATAGGCTGTTCCTTTTCCTGTGGCTTCTATTTTCTAAGTAAAATGAGATGAGATGTCATGAGCTAATAGTGAGGTGGAAGCAGGGATGTTGGACACTTGAGGGGGGAAGAGAAGATGTGAAATAGACGTGTCAGAGAGCAGGAGTGTAATTTATAAAAATTTATAGGATTGCCAGGTAGGAGGGGGAACCCACTTGGGAATGGTGGTGATAAATTTAAAGAGGGACTAGTTAACTCTGCTGCAAGTTGTCACCCTCTTCCTGAGTGGGGAATATCTTTTATTTTCTCTTTATTTCCTGAGCCTACCCCAGTAGATACCAAACGAACAACAGCAAACAAATGCCCACATTGGACAGTACTCCAGATTAGAAAATGTTTCTCCATATGTAAATATATCTCAGGCTGTATAATAACTAAAAATGCATAATCCATTCAAAAGCCCCTCTCACAAGTCATTATCTTCAAGATCATAACCATTCTCTATGTTTCCATAATGCTTTCCAGTTTGCAAAGTCCTCATTGTGAAATTGTACTTTTTTGAAATGGGAACTTTGCCTTTTAACCCATTTCCCTAAATTACTACTCCAGTTTAGGTTATTACATCATAGAGGTTAAAAACATAGGCTTATTTTGGAGTTAGACCATCACATATTTGAATCCTGGCTCAAAAGCTTGTTAGCTATGTGACCTAAGACATACGATCCAAATGACTTTTGCCTCAGTTTTTAATCAATAAAATAAAAATACTAATACCTATTTTATAGGTAAAGTGCACAAGGAGTAAGTGCTCAGGAAATGTTAACTGTACCTGTAAAGCACCAAGGTGGAGTAAAAGAATCAATGCAGATATCACAAATCAAGGTATGTTATGAAAAACATACATACATGTTAGACAGAGTAACAGCTGTCTAAATAGCCATAAACAACCGGAAAACTGGACCAAAGGTACGAAACAACTGTTTCAGATATTGGACCACAGATAGGAAAGAACTCAACCCTGAGAAAAAGGGAACAAATGAGGTGAGCCAGCTTCCTGCTGGAAGTGCTTTAAGACAGAGCTGCAGGGAGCAGTTACAGAAGCACAGCCTGGAGGTTTCGCTGAGTTAAGGAGACAGACGCTGGAGTTCAGGGATGGTTTGATGGCTGGAATTTATGGGGCAGAGTTCTAGAGAGGAGGAAGCAATGCAGAGGAAGGGCCCCCGAAATGTACATAGTGGTCCCTGGAATCCTTGGCTGAATACTACAATACTACGATGTGCATGTGTAGAGCGACACTCAGGAGGCCAGCAAACAACAACCGTCATGGAGCTGTAGGCTGAACAAGATCAGGAGATCACATGGGGGGTGGAGATGTCTGAGTTCTAATCATCCAGGGTGGGGAGACCTCGTGGAACACCCTGGCATTCTGTAGGGACCCTAGAAGGCTCATGCCTAGTATTAGACCCAACTAGCTCTAGCATCATGGCCAGTCCCGAACTGCCTTAGCAAAACTTGAAAAGGTATTTGAAAAGGTTCAAGTTTCAAGACATATGCTTCCTTCCATGAAGAGTGACTGGTACTGGATTTGTCCTCTCTGTGACTGTGGCTTACACCCACAGGATGAAATATCCATCCCAACTGTGGGCAAGAGGCAGCACAGGACTGTGAGTGCTGAGACACTGGTGACGAATCAGGTGGATTCCCACTTGCACAAAGCAAGGGGGTACTGTAAGGAGGAGACCGGAGCTGGGAGACCAACACAGCTGGAATTCATAGTCGGACGAGCTGAGAGGAGGACGTTATACTGAGAAGGGCTCCAGAAATCTGCACGGGCATCTCCTCACATCCATGGCAGATTATTAAATTGTGCACACTTAGGATAAAACTCCATAAAAACTCCAGGCAAAGAACAACTGTAAGGAGGTTATAAGCTGAATAATTCCCAGAGCTCACATAGGGCTTAGAGACGTTTGAGTTCCTACCAACCAGACCGGAGTGCCTTGCTCACTAGGCAGAGAATTCAGCAGAGCACCCAAAGTTCATGACTTAGTAGTAGAGCTAAAACATCCTTAGAATAAAACCTACACAAGACTTGATGTAAATGTGGAAAAGTTGCTTGGATAAAGACATTACTTTCATTTTCAAGAGGGGAGATATGATATTTCTTATGCCAGAGTGAAAAAATAAAGCTTAAGGCAAGGGTGATGGACCAAACCAGAAGCTGCTTCATTTTGTGGAAAGGAACTCTCTGAGGTAGGGCATCGTTTTTCTCTGTCTTGTCTTCTTCCAGGAGGCTGGAAACTGTCCTAAGCAATGTGGTGTGATGCAGACAAAAGGGGGTGCTAGAGGAGAAATTGCAAGCTTCTAAGGCTCACTCCCAACCCATTACGAATCGATTGGTGTTAGTTATTTGTTTCCTTGGATGTCTGTAACTTGGGGCCACTTTCTGCAGGGTACCTACTGCATAAACTATGTGTGAATGACATATCTTTAGCATATTCAATGTTATTTCTTATTATAAATATTCTGGTTTTATGTTTTATATATTTGAATCTAAAAGGTCTTCCTTAGTGCACTGTGTTCTCAAGTAATGGACAAGATCAGGAACGCATCACGGCAACTGCAGATCTACACATCAGGGAAGGCTTTGTCGTGATGGTGATGGCTGCTTTCTCATCATGAAGAGCTCTTCGGAGTGTAGGACCCATTGAACTACCTCGTTCTGTCACCTAGAGCTGGGTCTTTGCCCGAGTGCCCCCGGGAACCCTTCCTCAACCTTGAAAATATTTCATGAGGACTCTACTTTAAGTGGGTCATCCTTGACTTATCCTCCTTCTGTGGCAACATTGGAAATGAGCCTGGACGGGAAGTAGTACAGAGAGGTTAGGAGAGGCTGTGCCAATTGAAAGGGGAGAGTGAATCTAGGAATTGTCTACAGAAGTAGTAAAGGATGTCTGATCCTGGGGTGCTGGACTCGGTTCACAGCCTAGACCCATCTTCCTTGTATTAGGCTCCATCTGCAATGCATGGTGGGATGGGTGTGTGTGTGTGTGTGTGTGTGTGTGTGTGTGTGTGTGTGTGTGTGAGAAAATCTCAGAGTTGAGTATGCATAAGGAGCATGAGTTTTAAGAATGAAAATTGCCTGTACCTCTCCTGTGCTGCCCAGGGATGTGTTATGACTCAAGGTCTAGACTCCTTAACTTGTCCAAATTCCAATTTTTCCCACTTGATCTGTGGAGAAACTCACAGGAGGGCTTCTTTGTAGTGCCAAGGGCCAGTGTCCTGCCCTGCTGCAGTAGTGATTACAAGATCAGTGAAGGCAGCTAAAGGAGAAAGGTAGGGGGCTTGTTAACAGTGCTGTGGGACCTCACTGACCATCGTCCTTGTGTTGCGATGGGGCAAATGTGCTAGAATGCGGTGCATCTGACTCTGCTTCCTTGCATCCTTCAGGCACTGCCCCTCAGTTCATATATTCATGTGAGTTTTGTACAACTTCAAAAGTTGCTGGTTTGGTGATTGACAGGTGGCCTTGTTTGTGGAAATATAATATGTTGGTCTTTTTCCAGGTTCTATTAAGATTTTTATTGTTTATGAACTTATTTTTGTATTGAAAGAAAAATAACCAGAGTATCTTTGACAAGAGACTTTGCACTGGGCTAAAGGGTCTGAAATATAAGACTGGAGGCCTGTCTTCTAGAAGTGGAGGCTGTGAACCATCGCTCTTTGGTGCCCTCGTTCCCCTATTTTCTATTTGAATCAGATCTTCTGTTCTGCCCTCCTTTCCTTCCCTACTTCTCTACAAAAATTCCTGCACACATACCCATTTTATTCTTGGGCTGATACCACTCCTCCTAAAAGATCTGTGAAAAAACCTGAGGAAAGTAAAAACACTCCATCCTTCATATCCAACCCTCTCGGTTAAGATGATCCTTTGTTGTAATTCATGCCAAACACCTATACTGCTGAGTTTGGATGGCACAATCCTAGTTAATCTCTAGTCCTAGAGGAAATAGAAATAGTGGCTTCCCTTCTACATGGGATGTGAGGATGAATGTGTAACCAAGTTATTCAGGAACTTTTATGCAGCTGCAAGTAACCTATGTCAGGTGGCCACAAGATTGTTAAATTGGAGGCAGACGACTGTAACTCCACGTTTACTACTAGAAATCAAACTTTGTGTGAAATCTCAAATTTATGGCAGAGAAGAGAGAGGAAACATGTACCTTTCTGTTTCTTATTAATTAAACTTTGAATCTTTCCTAATGACTTTTAGTGGCTTTCACATCATATAAGCATTTCATTGCTTTATATCTCAATTTTTTCCTAATTCCCTATTTGCTTACCTAACAGTAGCCACTAGAGTTGGGTTTTTAAATATCATCTCTTTAGCATCCCCTGTGATCTAGTATAGCTTTCTTCTCTTGATTCAACTATTTCCCCTCCATTTTGAGATTATCAATATAAAATAACCACCCGTTCTTTGCAACCTCAAAATTACCTTTTCCCTTTTCTACTTGCAATTCTATTAATTTGTATTGCCCTTGGGTTAGAGTTTAAATTTAAAAGCTGCACAAAATAAAGTGCCATTTTTAACGTGACATTTTCTGTTCTTGATTTATGTGTGGCTTATGTAAATTAGTGTCAAAGCTTTATTGTCAAAATTTACAAAAGCTATACATTTCCTGCTGTGAATTATATTGCTCTGAACCTATTCAAGTACGCAGATTCTATTTTTGTTTGTTCTTTACTTTACAAATAAAGCCAAACTCTGATAGAATTAGTCATATCAGGAAAGACAAAAAAGAATAAAAATAAATAAGAATTCATAGCTTTTAGCGTGTGATTCTGTGTTTGCAATAAACACTGGTGCCAGGCTACTGAAAATCGTAATTTTTATTTCTGAGTGGTTGAAAAGTAGATAATAAATACTCAGACACTTAGTCTTGGATAGAATTGCAGAGTGTGCTACAAACGAAGAAGATGTAGTGAGAGACTCATGTAATTTACCATGGAGTAATAACACATTATAAGGAGTATGTAGTACTGTTAGAGCAAGCAGCATACATTCTTTCACTTGATTGATGAAGTTATGAATAAAATAACTTGTCACCTGACGTTACTTCTGCCCAGATCATATGGCTGCTCTATTGTCCAGGCATAACAGCAAAAAGAGGCCTCTTAGAATGTTTCTTCCATGACTAGAGATTACAAAAGAACACTTCACTCTGAAAAATACAGTAATAAACTAGCCTCAACTGTTTAAAAATACACTTTATGTTAGGTAGTTTTGTACGGTAGAATTTGACCCTAGAAATTTTTCTACTTTAAAATTTGCAATGACAAATGGTGAGACTAGCTATGAAATTCTTTTTATATTTTTCTAACTATGAAAATAAACTCTCTTGGTTAAAATTTCTACTAACATATGGAAGAACATTTTAGTGAGGGACGACCCCAAGATATAACAGATTCCCTGTCAATAATAATAGCCAATCCAAACTCATTAGTCAGAAGAATGTTTTCAGGGAAGATATAAATGCTGGGTATAAATCATTAAATAAGTGATACTTAAACTATCACTGGTACAAAAAAAACAGATAGGCGCTTCCACTTCTGGAAAGGTGGAGTAGCCATATTTTTCTCTATTCCACTTTCTAAGATGTTATACATAAGACAAACATAAGTTTCTGAAAGGCAGAGAGAAGAAGGTAGACTTTCTAGGGACTTTGGAACTCATAACACAGTGGTGAGTTCCCTGGATCTTTTTGTCTCATACATCCCAGATTTGGAGATGAAGAAGCCAGAAACTCAGAAACACCAATGCATGTGGAAAAAAAGAAGCTCCCCAAACCTGGTCTTTAGAAAAATACCCAAAAAGAGACAGCTGAGCAAGACAGAAAACTTAGACAATAACTCCTCTACTCTAGTCAAACACAACAGAAAAGAAATGTAGTCACACCCCACCCATGCCAGTAAAGAGCAACAGGCGAGCCTGAACTGCCACTCTTCCAAAACTGTGATCAGGGATGAAACAGACGATACCTCTACAGACCATGCAGACATCAAAAGGATAACAAAGGAATACTGTGAACAACCCTATACACATAAATTTGACACCTTCGATGAAATAGATCAAGTCCTTGAAAAATAAAAACTACCACAATTCACCCAATATAAAATAGATACCTTTAATAGCCCTATAACTGTCAAGGAGATTGAATTTGTAATTTTAAAATTCCCCCCAAAAGAGAACTTCAGGCCCAGATGATTTCACTGGAGAATTCTACCAAATGATTAAAGAATTACAACAATTCTATACAATATCTTCCAGAAATTAGAAGAAGAAACACTTCACAGTTCATTTTACAAAGCAATTATTATCCTAATAGCAAAAACGAGGCAAAGATAGTACAGAAAAAAGAAAACCACAGGCCAACAAACCTCATGAATATAGACCAAAAAAAAACCCCTAACAAAATATTAGCAAATAGAATTCCACAATATCTAAAAAAATAATTACACAACATGACCAAGTGAGATTTATTCTAAGAATGCAAGGCTGGTTCAATATTCAAACATCAATCAACAAATTCCACCGTATTACAGATTATACGAGAAAAATCAAACGATCTATGAATTGATGCAGAAAAAGCATTTGACAAAATTCAATCTCCATTCATGGTAAAAAACACTCAGAAATATAAGAATAAAGGGGAACTTTTCCAACATGAAAAAAAAATCCACAAAAATCCAACAGTTAAGATTATACTTAAAGGTGAAAGACTGAATATTTTCATCCTAAAATAGAGAAGAAGCCAAGGGTGTTTGTTCTCACTATCATAATTCAGTATAGTACTGGAAGTTCTAGTAAATGCAATAAGGCTAGAGGAGGAAATAAAAAGTATATAAATTGGAAAGAAAAAATAAAGCCATCCTACTTATAGATAACGTGATTGACTACAGAAAAAATTTCAAGGACTCTACAAAAACAAGCGCTAGAACTATTAAGTAGGTTCAGCAAGATTGCAGGATACAAGATAAACATAAAAAATCAATTTGTATTTCTATAAACAAGCAATGAAAACATGAACACTGAAATTAAAAATAAAGTACCATTTACTGCCACTCAAAAAGTGTAATACTTACGTAAATCTAACAAAATATATGCAGAATGTGTATGCTGAAAACTACACAATGCTGATGAAAGAAATCTAAGAAGATCTAAAATATAGAGAGATGTACCATGTCCATGGATTGGAATATTCAACAAAGTAAAGATGTCTATTCTACCAAAACTGATATATAGGTTTAACATAATTCTTATCAAAATATCAGCAAATTTTTATAGGTATAAACAAGATTATTCTGAAATTTATATGGAAAATCAAAGGAACTAGAATAGTTAAAATGATTTTGAAAAGGAAGAAAAAAGTGGAAAGAATCAGTCTACTAAATTTCAAGACTTATTATATAGCTACCATAATCAAGACTGTGTGGTATTGGAGGAGGCATGGACACACAAATGTAAGAAACAGATCAGAGAACCCGGAAATAGACCAATACACTATTTTGACAAAGATGTCAAACTGATCATCAAAGATGATCAGAGATGCCCAACTGATTTTGACAAAAATGAAAGCAGCTCAATGGAGGGAAAATAGCCTTTTCAACAAATGGTGCTGGAGCAATGGGACATCAATAGGAAAAATAAAGGAATACTGACCTTAAAAAAATGAAGTCACACATTATACAAAATTAACACAAAATGGATTATAGACTTAAATAGAAAATATAAAGCTTTTATAAAAAAAATCATAGGAGAAAATCTTACATATCTAGAACTAGGAAGATTTCTTAGACTTTTCACCAAAAGCATAATCCATAAAAGAATAAATTAACAAATTTGACCTCATCAAAATTAAAAACTTTTGCTGTGTGAAGGACCCTGTTAAAGGGATAAAAAGACCAATTATAGAGTAGGAGAAACTATGTGAAAACCATATATCTGACAAAGGACTAGTATCTAGAATTTATGAAGAACTCTGAAAATTCAGAAGTAAAAAACTAAACAAACCAATGAGCAAAATACATGAAGAGACATTTCTCTGAAGAGAATATAAAGATGGTAAATAAGCACATTAAAGTATGTTCAACATCCTTAGTCATTAGGGAAATAAGTTAAAACCACAATTAGATTCATGACTTGCTTATAATAATGGCTAAAATTAAAAAAAAAAAAATAGTGACAACATCAAATACTAGTGAAGACAGGGAGGATCACTCATACATTCCTGAAGCCACTCTGGAAATCAGTTTGGCAATTTAAAAAAAAAAAAAAAAAAACTAACATGCAACTACCATACAACCCAGCTATTGAATTTCTGGACATTTATCCCAGAGAAATGAAGACTTCGGGTTACTCAAAAATTTGTACATGAATGTTTATAGCAGCTTTATTTGTAATAATCGAAAGCTGGAAATGTCCCAGGTGTCCTTCAACAAGTGAAGGAAACAAACTGTGGTGCATTCATACTGTTAAATACTTCTTAGCAAAAAGAATGAAAAACCTATTGATGCACACAACAACGTCCATGAATCTCCTCAGAGTTATGCTGGGTGAAAATGCAAATCCCAAATGTTGATATATTGCATGATTCCATTTCTATAACATTCTTGAAATGACAATATTCTACCAACAGAAAAGGTTAGTGGCTGCCAAGGGTTAGGAGGGGATGGGAGGGGAGAGAGGAAAGTGGATGCAGCTAAAAAATGGCAAAATGAGGGCTCCCTGTGGTGACGGAATGTTCTGTATCTTGAGCACATCAAAGTCAGTGTCCTGGTTGTGATATTGCGCCCTAGTTTTGTAAGATGTCGTCATCAGGGGAAACTGGATGAAGGATACTCAGGATATCTCTGCGTTATTTTTTACAATTGTACGTAAACTAACAATTACCTCAAAATAAAAAGTTCAGTTAAAAATATAGATCACTGACTGGCTGTTGGCAGGCTTTCAAAATGAAAACTAAAATCCACTGTGGCATAAAATTAAACGGTGAGTGCAAATTGAGAATATTTTCTAAATCGAAAGCCAGTATTGCATAGTGGATAAAAGCGTGGGCTTTGGAGATAGAACAAGATTGAATCTTGAATCTGCTGGTTATTAGCTGTCTCAACTTCTACTAGAACTCATGTTTCCTGACTTTATATCTACTGTTTTCGGCTACACCACTATGTTGCTAAATCACACTACTTCCGTATATCAATTGACAATGACATGTTGAAGCATGAATCATGTTTGTAAGATTGGATACTACGTTACCAGAAATTTAAGAACGGTATTGCAGTAAGTCTAATACTATTAAAATCCATCCAAATTGACTCTATTAAAACTAATTCAAATATTATGTTATATGACAGCATAATATACTGAAGAAAAATGCTAACGAAAGTCTTATTCTGTTAATAATTGTTCAATGAGTTATATTTATGGGCTCTATGCAATTAAATTAAATTGTTGAAAACAGCATTGTGTCTTAGGACCAGCTAGAATGATAAAAACGGTAAGAATTTGGTTTAAAGTGTAACTTTCTAAAAGAGAATGCTCTAGAGACACCATGCAGTAAAAATTATTGAACATTGATGCAAATATGCAATGAGCACATGTTTGTAAACAGTACCCAGCCTTACAGCCATGTCAGTTTTAATATTATAGTTTGTCCTAACTGATACCTAGGGTATTGGTTCAATATTAACTTGAGGAAGAATGCCATCTACTGAATCATTTACTGCATTAACCCATAACAGCGTTAGGATTGTAAACCTTAAATGACAGAAATAAATTGGTCAAGATTAATACAGAGTTCCAGTAGAGAAATAGTCCCCTTTTTTCCGCAAACTTTCTTGCATGTTAACACTGAGATTCTCAAATGTATTCTGACTGACATTACTGGTCATGCTATAATATATTGTCACAGCTTTTTCACACGATATCTACACCGAAAAAGTGATTAATTGATAATTTGTATTGTAATTTATATATTGAGAATGTTAATATGGTTCCCTGAAGTAATTAAATTACATGTAATTTCTAAGAGAGCAGGTTCACCAACCTCATGGATTCTTTTACCTTTTTTAAAGGTAATAATTCAAACAGCAAGTGTTATAAAACATACTCTGACTCTCCATAAAAACACTTCATTATTTTATTGTTAACTCATGTTTACCTTTTCTAGTTGATCAAGTAATTATTCTTGTCAATAAATAGCTATTCTTATTATTGACTCATCATATATCATTTTGTTTTTATTTGTTCATTTGCTTGAGTTTGTAATCATTTGCCTTTACATACCATTTTTAGGGTATTTGAAATTCTAGGTTGAAAATATTACAAAACACAAAGTGAAAATTAAACCAAATTATAATTCTACCATCAAGAAATAAATATATAAACATGTTGATGGATATTACACTTGTTTCCCTACATATATTGGTAAAAATAAAATTTAGATTTATATACACAAATAGCAATTCGAATCAAACTCTACATATTCTCTTTTCCATTTGACAATATTCGGTGAATATTTTCCTCTATATTAAATAATCTGTAACATGTCAGCAACATCCTGAGGCCCAGTCAGTTTGACTACCTGTTTTGAAAATGAAGTTTTACTGGCACACAGGCCTGCCTGTTGTTTACATGTGGTCCAAAGCTGGTTTCACGCTACAAGCCAGAGTTGCACAGCTGTGACAGAGACCTTATGGCATGCGAAGCCTAAAGTACTTACTTTCTGTCCCTTTACAGAAAAAGCTTACCAACCCTGATGTAACTGTGTCCTCTTTTATTTAATTATTCTCATTATACTAGAAATTTTACCATTATTTAAATCAAGCATTGGTAGACATCAT
Organism: Diceros bicornis minor; assembly: GCF_020826845.1. Lineage (NCBI taxonomy): Eukaryota > Metazoa > Chordata > Mammalia > Perissodactyla > Rhinocerotidae > Diceros > Diceros bicornis. The sequence goes on along the minus strand of NC_080778.1, from coordinate 6,247,487 downwards.
CGTTCATTCATCTTTGTGGTCTTTTTGGTTAGTTCTTTAAGTTAAATATGTAGAAGTGAGATGGGGATTGCTGAATTAAATGGTTTGCTTTTTACTAATGGCTTTTGATATACATTTCCAATTGTAATCCATAAAATATATCCTTCCAATTGCAGCGCATTATCCATTTGCCAGTGTCTGACCCAAAAATTGATATTATTTTCACAAAATTGTTGCATATTGTACCAGTCAAAAATGTTATTTGTTTTAATTTTATTTGATTACTAGTGGGGATGAAAATTATTTTATACAATTATTTGTTGTTCCTTCATGGACTTTGGCTAGTTTTCTTAGCTGTGTTCTGGTTTTTCCCCCTATAAGATCTTACATTGCATTTTTCCTTTTATGCGTATTCAATCCCCAAAATGCAATCAAGCTAAAAAAGAAAACAAAATTCACAATATTATCACATAGAGACATCTACTATGTTCTGTTTCTTGTTTTTAAACCTACACATGTGGACATGCACACACGTATATTTTCCCAAAACAAATTAATATACGCTAAAATATATTAACATTTTTATACAAAGACATAATCTTCTATAACATTATTAGTAATAATTGAATAACATTTATGGCCTGGGTCTAACAAAATTCCTATTTCCTATTGTAGAATATCTTTATTCTTTCATTCTTTAAAACAAGCACTGCAATAATGAATACCTTTTTAACTCAGTATATGATTATCCATATGTTAATGATTTGTCTACTATAGATTGCAAGAGAAGGAATTATTGCATAAAAGTATACACAACTATCTATTTATGTACCTATTTTATCTATCAATTATCTATTTAATAATTTTGAAAAATACATCAAATTGTCATTCAGAGTAGTTGTACCAATTAATTTATATACTTACCAGCAGTTTATGAGAATGGTCTTTTGGCCTAGATATTCTTTTTTGTAATTTCTGTTTTGCTTTTTTAGAATAATGCTTTGTTTTGTTAACTTATAGTGTTTTAATTGTTTTGTTTCTTTTATAAAATTTCGTATATTTTTGTTTTATTTTATTTCCTGATTTGATAGCAAATAAACTAATTTTAATTTGCATTTCTTTGATAATAGTGAGGTTTACTTTTTCTCGTATTTTTATGGATTTTATTAATGAATTTTCATATCCTTGTGCTATGTTACTCTTGTAATTTTTCCTTTTTGTGCTGTTGACCTTAAACAGATAGACAACCAGTTATTTCTCCAGCAAAAATAGGTTTATTTGAGGTCAGCAAAGAATTGTAAGTCAGGATGTGCACGCTATGGTGACCTGTGGGCAAATCCAGAAAGACAAAGGGAGGGGTTTGCTTTTATAAAGGGAGAGGGAGGGACTGTTCTAAATGAAAGTCCATTGGAGGAGAGTAACAGTTCAGAGTGGTGACAGCTTCTCATTGGCTGGGCCGTTGACAGGTGGGGAGAAAAATCTTCCTTCAGTAGCAAAGTACTTGTACTTTCTGTGGAGATGCAAACCTACCTCTCTTCCTGTTTGGAGTAATTAACAATGTATGATAGAGTGTGAGAGCTCTCCCTACAGGTATTCCTGACTCCAATTTAGCAGAAGTTTCTTTTACTAATTTCCACATCTTCCGCTTTTTATCAAGACCTCTCTCTGACAGCATTGCTGATCAAGAGTTAAGTTCTCTGCGTGTAGTGGTTTTGTCCCTTTGTGCTGGGAGGGACCTTTCTGGGTTGCCATGTCCCACGCTAGAAGGAAAGTGCATAGTGGTTGGAAACAATTTAGGCCACATTTGAGTAACAAGGAAGGTTAGGAGGGAGAACTCTCAGGCATTTCCCATCTAAAGTCTATATTTCTCCAAGGTTGTAGGCATTGGAGGTCATCTCAAAGTGCTAAGCCAGCATCACCTTACTGGGCACATCATTTTACAGAGGTTCAAGAGGCAATAGATACAGAGCTTTACAACAAGTATACAGAGTAAGATTAAAAGCAATACTATGAGAACAGTTTGCAGGATGGTTCTAAACCAGGAGCCCTGACCTGAAGGTAACCAGCTGAACAAATCAAAAGACAGTGTCTTGTTAGGTGAAATTTGTTGTAACCAATGTGCTTGCTCTCTAATCTTATGTAATTGGGTATCTTCTTCCCCAGAGGCATTTATCCATGTGCAACTGGAGATGTTTGGCACTGCACACACACCTCCTTGCTCAGCAAGTAGATAATCAAGGGCTATATGATTATCCTAAACTACCCTGTCCGATGAGTTAAGAGACAGTTGCTGAGCTGAAATTGCTTTGGATGTGGAGTTGGTCATCTCTTCTAGTGTCAGGGAGAGGTTCCTAATCACGCACTCTGATCCACGGGAAGAAAGCTCTTCCCACAGAGGCAAACGCAGAATCACGCACATCTCCTGGAAGTTCCAGTATAAAGTGGTTATAGAGGCTTAATGGGATGGACCAATGAGAGGCCACTGTTTGGTTATGTAGAGAGAGTAGGAGGATGAATACAGCAAAGGCACACTGTCCTTCTGTTCTCCAGCTATCAAGGCAATGAGTTGCCCAAGCATAAAGGCCATTACCAAAACTTCTACATATGAAGGTATAAACAGAGTATGTACATAAAACTCCCGCATAAGGGGAGGGGGATAATCTATGGACTCATTCTTTAGCATAGAGATGTTCACATTATCTAACCAAGGTTCAGGCATTTTGTTGTTACATACTGAATAGTTGCCTAAATATGTGGGTATGTCAAGGAATTTACAGATGGCCCAGGTCACATTGGCAGCCCCACAGAATATTTCATAGGAATATGCAAAAGATCTTGTTTTCCCCTCCCAAAGTTGGGTTAAATTAAAACAGGGTACATGTTTAGGTAAGCTTACCACACTGAGTCTATAAAATAGGCCTGCAGAATTTAAACAATTTAAACAAATAGCATTCGGAATCTCAGTGAAATTTCTATAGAGTGAACTAAGGGGTCGTTACTTCCTTGGACAGACCAAGGTTTATGATGACAAATCCAAGAATCAAAGAGGTTTCTCCTTTCTGCAAGGGATTGGGAAATGTGGACAAAAGCGTTATCCTTCCAAGAAAGAGAAGGAGAAACTAAAGTAAGAAACAACAGTGAGAAGAGGGCATACAGACCTGGATCAGTCATCTTGGGAAAGCTATCTGCCTCACATGTCAGCTGTGTCTCTCCCTAGTCAATTTAACTTGGAGGTTTCCCGAGTTTGTTCAGGACCAGGTGTCAGGTGGAGCCGTCTTTAGCTATGAGATTTGTACCCAAGGCTCGAGTTCCTCAAGTTTGGCTGCCATCTGGGTAGTGAGGAGGCATTGGAATATTCCAAGGATATTTCAAGGGCAGTAAAAATTGGAAATGTTAGTTTGGAGAGTCATAGCCAGACATTTAAATAAGCTAGAAGAGTTTAGGATCCAGCCCAGCTTACAGGTATATAACAAAACCTTAAAGACAATTAATAGGACTTGAATTTAATATCTACAAAGGTGCAAACATAATTTCTCTCTCCACAATTACTCCCAATTTTATTAAAGATAATCATAGTAAACTTAATTCGTTGGTATTAAACTTGGCCTGATTATTTACATAAATGCAGCAGGAATAGTGAATGACCATAAAAGCTCTTTTTTTTTTTTCAAGATTGCTTTGCTGGAATCTTGTAAGCAAAATAGTAAAAACAGCACTGTGATAATTTAAATGCATGAAAGATGTGTGATTTTGTGAACTACATTTGAGTGACAAGAAAAATCTAGTTTTGAGTTAAGAGAAAGAATTCAATCAAATGGAATATATTTAAGTATGTTAAATGGATATAAAATGCTTGTACACAAAGGCATATCAAAAGATTATTGCAATACTTAAATAAAAACATTTATTAAATACTTTCTATGTAACATGCATTGGAGCTGGGCAATTTACGTGGAACATCTTAGTTAATGTAAAATTCTCATAAATAGTATTATGCCAATAGTATTACGTTGTTATTGTTATAGATTATACCACGTGTCTGTTCCTATTTTTAGCTTTAACAGACATTTAGGAGTAAGTAAATGTTCTTTGTTTTCTTGTTTACTCTTATTTTATTAATGGATATTTAAGAGCTTTATTGAGGGATAATTTACACCGTACAAAATTCACCCATTTTAAGTGTAGAATTAACCGATTTTAGTAAAATTATAGAGTGTGCAAATATTGCCACAATATGGTTTTAGAACATATCAAAATTTCCCTCAAATCTGTTTGCAGTTATCATCTACTACCATTCCAAGCCCAAGGCAACAATTGATCTGCTTTCTGTCTCTATAAATTTGCATTTTCTATATATTTCATATAAATTGATGCATATAATCCATTCATATAATTTTTTTAATTCATAAAAATGTTTCTGTCACCTCCACTTATCATGTTTTTTGAGATTGATCCATCTTGTAACATGTATCAATAGTTCTTTCCTTTTTGTTGTTGAATAATATGCAATTTTATGAATATACCATATTTTATTTATCCATTCACTAGTTGATGGACATTTAGATTATTCCTTTCTGGGGTTATTAGGAATAATGCTGGTACATTTCTTGGTGTAGACGTATGTTTCTATTTCTCTTGGGTAGATTCCTAGGAGTGGAATTGCTTGGTCTTATGGTAATTTATGTTTAACTTATAAGAAACCACCACACTGTTTCCAAAGCATCTGTAACATTTTATATTCCCACCTGAAATATGCAAGAGTTCCAGTTTCTTCTCATGCTTGACAGTAGTAGGTGTTTTCTGTCTTTTTGATTGTAGCCATGCTAGTGGACACACGTGAAGTGGTTATCTCATTGTTTGATTTGCATTTCCCTAATGACTAATGATGCTGAACCCATTTTCATGTGTTATTAGCTAATACTATTCAAATCTTTTTCCTTATTTTAATTGAATTATTTGTTTTCTTATCATTAAGTTCATTATACAGTCTGGATACAAAGTTTCTCATTAGATAAATGCTTTGCAAATTTCTTCCTCCTGTGTGTGACTCATCTTTTTATTTTCTCAATAGTGTCTTTTGAAATAAGAAAGTCTTAAATCTTGATGAAATCCAATTTGTATTTGTTTTTCTTTTATGGGTCATGCTTTTGATGTGATATATAATTCTTGACTGATGCACAATCATGAAGATTTTCTCATAGAAATTTCTGCCCTGATATTTACTTCTCTCAGTGTTACTATTATTATCCTCATTTACCAATGAGGCTTAAAGACGTAACCCAAAAATCACAGTGTAAGTAATTGATGGAGCCAGGATTTGAACCTGACATGCTGGCATGAGCCCCTACACTTCTAAACACTGTGCAGTACTGCTTCATGCATATTATATATCTGCTCTGTACATACATATGGCATCTTTCAGATTCAAAAATGACAGTAATCATGTAGATGTGCAGTTTAGAGATCAAGAGAACAAGCAACCTCTTTATGTATTCTTCAGGAGTATGGAAATAGAGCTAGTTTAAAATTTTAAATTAAATAATTCTGACCCTGCGTTGAAGATTTACTGCTGCTTTGTGCAAAATGAACACCCCTTCTCTGATTGCCTGTTGTCCCTTTTCTATGGCTGCCTCTCCTGTGTTCAGCTGACTCCTGCCTCCTCCTTCAACAGCCTCTTTACCCATTTCAGAGTTATGAAATGCTGCTTACAGCTGTGTATTTGTCTATTCTTTCCCTGCTTTGCTCCCCTTGCCTGGACAATCTTATTCCCTAATGTTCTGTGATGTGAAGTGCAGGTTACAGAGGTAGTTGGGAGGACCAGGTTTAAATGTCCAGTAGTTATAATCTAGTGGAGGAGACAGATGTTCTAGAAAGGTCCATGTCCCTCTAATGAGCTTTGTGTCATTAATCATCACAATTCTAAGTGCCTTCATGGGTCTAACATTCTCTGATTATAGTCTATGGCCTATAACAGAGGCACAATGTGTAGGAAGGAGAAATTGATTATAAGTGGGAAGATCCCAGAAACCTTTACAGAGGTGATGTTTGAGCTGCGACAGATACTTCCAGACTCCTTGATTGCTTTTAAAACCCATTTTCTTATAAAGACCTTGAAAAATGTTTAAAGTTCATTGCTGAGCAGATCCTATGAAGCTTCACCATGGTCTGTCCTCCTGATACACAGGTCTCTAATGAGATTCATGACTTGATGGATCACTGTGCTTTAAGGATAAATAATAATAAAGTCCAGGGATGTGACAATTCCTGTGTTATACTTCACTCATATAGGCACCTTTATTTTAGTCTTCTTTTTCCTCTCACTCAAGGTAAAGGCCAAATCAGTAAAAGGTCAAGCTGACTGGTATGGATTATTATAATATTGTTCTCCACCTGTCCAGAGATCAATAGTGAATGTCATCATCCATTTTCCTGAAGCATAGACACTAATTTCATTATCCTAATACATTAAAGAAAGCAGAGCCTGAAGCTACAATTTCAAACTTCTATTTTCACAACTAACATTTGAACTTAAAAAAATCTGGGCATTAAATGCTTTCCAGTAATTTCTCATTAGAGCTGCTTGAGGATAGAATCTGAATCAAGCCCTCTCAATTTACTTTGGTGGAAATGTGAGTTTCAGATTTATGTCTCTAAGAAAAGGCCAAATGATGATGGTCTCGTCAGAAACTCCAGGGAAAAAGAAATGCCCATACCATGTGCCTTCTCTAAGCCTCGTAGCTTTAAATACAGATGCTGATCACCCTAATCATAGTGATGGGGAAGCAACTGTAAACAGTCCCTTCTCCAGTCAATTCTCTAGTAATTCTGGCAAGACAAGCAATTTCGGTAAGCATGAAAACGAAAATATTATCTGAAAACTCTAAATCATTTAACCCATGTCTGTCTGAACTCGCATCAGAACAGAATCTAAAATTTACTAGCTATAGGACAAAGTTAATGATTTAGCACATTTAAAATTTGACTACTTTCTCTGTAACATTGGGTCCAATAATATTTACTTTGCAAGCTCTTTGAGAAGAATAAATGTAAATTGACCTATCTCAATGCCTAGATAAAACATAGTATCTGCTCAAAACAATTTGCTTTTGTTTGCTTAGTTAGACTGTGGAACATAAATTTCAAAGGTTTGTTAGGGCCAGTCAAAATATCACCAGTGATAACATTTCAAAAACTACAAAGTGAAAGTATTATACAAAGTACAATTTAATATTTAATTTATTAAAATGCTCTATATTTAGATTTATATATATTTAAAGATTATGATAATAAAAAAGGCCAATACACAATTTGCTACAATACACTCTAGATGTTTTCCTCTTTACGACAAAATTTCCAGCTTTAGTAATTAACTACCAAAGCAAAAACAACTTACTGCTTAGAAACAAATATAAAATTAAGTTCGATAGAAATCTTAACACAAGAGAATAAACTTGACCCCTGCCTAAAAATAATCTCCCAATAGCTGAATTATCATTAGACTCAGCCTTAAGGGACTAAGCTACATACATTACATGCTGTATCATATTTGTTTCTTCTCTGATACACCTTATATTTCTTAATGGCTATGATCTATGGTACCAGGATTAATGACTGACTCTTCTTTATGTATCTCACAAATTTAGCATGTAGCCTCGTACATTTCTAATAATTGAATGAATTAATGAATGAATAAACTTATAAAGGTAAATTAATTGCAACAACATTACATACATTAAAGGAATGCAATGTCGTATTCTAAAAAATAAAATCCTTGACCCAGTTCTTTCTAACTTTTCTAGAGGAGAATCCATCTTAGGAGATGAACTACCAATCATCAGATCGTTGAGGAGATTTAAAATAGAACTTGTTAATATTTTACTGGAAATTCTGGCGTCCACAGTGATTGTCGTTACAGAACACACTTGAAGAGCGAGACAGAAAAATTGAAACATATTTTAAATACCAACACTAGAACGGTGAAGCAATGTATTTGTCCTATAAGAAGCTGTTGAAGTAAGTTTTATTTGTTAAAAAGACCCCTTTGGGGGAATATGAAAGACTGCCACAGATAAGAGAATTAGCCTTTTGTATTGTCCTAAGAGGCAGGGCTATTACCTGTAGGTTAGGATTTATAGGCAGGTGCACTCGGACTGAGTTTAAGATATCTTCTTACAGACAGCTACCGTGTGAGGAAATGTGTTGCTCCTGGTACTCCTGGTATTAAAAATAGAGGAGATTCTCATGGTAGAAGTAATCCAAGATTCACAACTGTAGTGTTAGGATTATTTCCACCCCAATAATTCTGTGAATCCACAATTCACGATAAGAGGAATTTTTTTCTTATATTCTAGCACTAACTCCATCAAATTGAGCATTAAGGAAGTACATTTATTAAAGAAAAAGTTGGTAAAGAAAGGAGTCAGGAAGACCTCTCCCTGCAGCTAAATTCTCCAGGTCATGTGCTTCTACCAGGCCCTGGCCAGTAGATGCTTCTGTGTGTGTGTGCGTGTGTGTGTGTGAGATGCTTTCTTTTTGTTTTGTTTTTGAAGGGAGGGATACTGTGATAGAACTTTCTTGTATTTTTGTAAGTGGTAAAAAAAAGGCAACTCTGAAACATTCCCTCGATTGGCAAAGGAACTGAGGGAACGAGGTAGCTTTTATTATTCCACCTGGTGGCTTTTATGTTCCATATTTTAGAGGTAGTGACCCCTTACAAATGGTATCCATTAAAAATATCTCAGAGAAAATAGTGCCATCCACTGTGCCACCAATGATCATTCTTGCTGATCTTCTCTAAAGGGCTCTAACCTAATATTGACCAACACCTTGTGTCACTGATAAGACTTGACAAGAGTTAAGGCCAGATTGCTGTGACTTCCTACTGAGTAGTAAGACCTCTGGTCTAATTCATCTTGACTGGCTTGGCCGTGGCAGTAGATAGCTATTACAAAACTCTATTTCAGTTGTGCATCTTGAAGAGATATCCTACCCACATTGTCTAGGCTCTTGTAGTAACCAGCTAAGATGTTATCTGAGGACCAAAGATGATCTGAGATGGATTTTTAAATTTTTGTGGGATTGTCAGTGACTCACGTAAATAAAACAAATAAAAACACAAACTCAATAAAAATTCAGTGAGCAAATATACTGTAGGCAGAAAGCAAAGTCAATACACTATACTTCTTCTCTGACAGTAGGAATTATAGTTGCTCATTTACTGTTGAACAAGAGTTAGACGTCAATCCAATTTTCTCCAATAAGATATTCTATAAGATATCCATTAAGGATTTCAATATTTGAATCAATTGAGCATATGAGAGTTATAAAGACACAGTTTGAGAATGATAATGTTCTTTCCACCTAACAATATAAAGCATTGATTGATTTTGATATATTTCTGTGTTAAAAGATTTACTGAAAAAGCTCTGGCCAGAATGGCAAAGTCTGACATAGTCCCTCCAGCTTGTAAAGGTCATCAGTGTTGACACTCGCTCTCTCCACACATGATATTGGATTTTAGAACCCAGTCTTGTATATTATATTGTGGGAATATGATCTGAGAAAAAATTGGGTATGAGAAAAAATAAATTCTGAGATAAGATTGAAGAACAAACAGAAATGACTAAGGTAGCTTTTAGTGTGTCATAAATGTAAATGCCATCAAGATATAAGGGAACTATTTTGGTGTCATTTTTGTATATATAAATTCCTCACTTCCGTCTTTACCATTAATCAAAGGACAAAATAAGGAGTATTTTAAAACATATCATATTCATAAACTATTACAACCTATAAAAAAATACTCAGGATATGATATGTTCATAACTATTCCCCTAGGAAGAAAATATCTTTCTAATATTTTACACATACTTTGACTACATCCTTATTGCCATTTAAAAATTAAGTAAAATTAAAATTATAGCATAAATTATGCTAAGCCATTTGCATCCTGGTGTCTAATACGTTAATTTGCAAAGGTATCATTTTGCAATCAACTAAATCAAGGAAAATTTAAAATGGAATATGATTTGACACTGTAAAAGCTTTCCTCCATTAATGGGTAAAAAGGAATATCTTTCTTACTAATTTCCTGTGGCCTAATTTAGAAGGAATCACTAATATGGAAATTTTCTTTGGAGTATTAATATATAACAAGGGTTGACCTGCAATCAACAACCTGCTTAGTGACATACTATGCCAATTCCAAATTCAACTCTTACCAAAAATATCACACAGGCTCCAAAAGTTCAAGTATAAAAAAAGTAAATCTTGCGTCATTATATCTTGTAATGAGAGTGGATTTGTGCTCAAAAGTTCACAAGAATTTTGTGGACAAAATCTTGGAAATTCAGATCCTGCTGACGTCGAGAAAGTTTATATAAATCAAGATCAATTGACTCAAATTCCACAGGCCTTTGTCTTGCTGAACCCAGAAGTCCTGCCTCACAGACTGTGTTTCATTAAAAGGTTTGGCCTAAACAGGGACCCTGGAGAAGATTTTTAACTTCTAAACATTTCAAGATCTTTTCCAAATTATGGGCTACAGTGTATGCCTATTATCTTTTAATAGTTTTTAACTTCATAGATATGGTCCAATCTGATCTGTACCAGGATGTAATTTAATCTCTTGCTACTCAAAGAGTGGCCCAGGGACTAGCATCATGAACAACCCCTGAGAACATATCAGAAATGCTGACTCTCAGGCCACACCTGAGACCTACTGTTTCAGATTCTGTATTTTAATAACATCCCCCGGAGATTTGTATGCACGTTTGAGAAACACTGACCTAGTCTTTATGTATATATTTTTTCACATCAGGTTTATTGAGGTACATTTAACATACAATGAAATTTACCCTTTTTAGGTTTACAGTTCTATGAGACTTGACAAACATGACACAGTATATAACCACCAATATATGAAAGAAACGGAATATTTTCTTCACCTCATTAAGTTTTCTCATGCTCTTCTGTAGTCAATCACCTCCCCCCACCCCCAGCTCCTGGCAAACACCAATCTGGTTTTTGTTTCTTTTGCTTTTCCAAAATGTCATACATAAATGAAATCGAGTATGGAGCCTTTTTGTTTGTTTATTTCTTTGTATAGGGCTTTTTTACTTAGCACATGCTTTTCAGATTCACTGATGTGGTCACATGTATCCCTAATTACTTCCATTTTATTGCTGAGTAGTGTTCTATTGTCTGAATGTATTGCAATTTGTTTACCTATTCACTCATTCATCATGAAAATTTGGGTTGTTTACGCTTTATGGTGACCATGAATAAAGGTTTCACAAAGATTTGCACACAAGTCTTTGTGTGGTTATATGCTTATATTTATCTTGGGTAAATATCTAGAAGTGAGTCATTTGTTAAGTTTATGTTTAACTTTATAAGAAACTGACAAACCGTTTTCCAAAGTGACTGCATCATTTTGCATTTCCACATGTAATGTAAACAAGTTCTAGTTGCTCCACATTCTCTCCAGTAACTGGTATTGTCAGATTTTTTTTTTAGCATTTCTAATGTCACTTTAAATTTGCGTTTCCCCAATGACTAATGATGCAAACCAACTTTTCACGTGACACTTTGCCATTTGTTTCTTTTCATTCATGAAGTGTTTGTTGAAATTCTTCGACAATTTTTAACACCTTTCTTTTCTTTTTATTCCTTAATATTTAGTTGTGAAAGTTCCTTATGTGTAATTGTTTCATGGGTATGAATTTACTCACACATATTTATGTAAAGAAGGTAAGATCTGCATCTTGATACTCCAAATTTAGAATACAAAGCTCGGTTCTGTTGTGTTGATGCTGTAAAATGAGCTCAGTGAACAATCCCCTCGATATGCAGACCTGCACACTTTCTAACACCTACCCGAAGTATTCATCTTTCTTCCTGATTGACTTGCGTTTTAAAGGCAATCAATGGGCAGAAGCAAACATGCCTACATACCACAGAATGTATTTCTTCCCTTCGAATTCACTTTGTGTTAACGTGCTGAGATGTGCTGACTTTGTGGAATCACTGCAGCAACTTTTAAATGATGCATGAAAATGAAATGAAAGATCCCTGCTCCGTGCACAGGGCAATTGAAACTGCTTTGCTGAGCTATTTGTGTGTATTCACCAAACTGACTGCAAACCGGGCCTCCTATTTTTTCCCATTGAGTTAAGAAAATCCTCAGCTGTAAACTGAAAAGATGCGCCTCAGATTTTCACTTCCCCATCAGTAAGTAGTGCTTTAGAAGCCAATAGAGTCCTAAAACGTCAACAGTAACAACATACCTAAAATGAATCATCCAATAGAGCAGGTGCATTTCCACATTTAGATGGCATTCTCTAATCTAGAAGGAAGGATTATTAAAAGTAGCTCAATGTTATGATCAACTGCCACTTAGAAATTTTCCTTACCAAACAAGGCCTGATGTAGTTCATGAGGAAAGTGGTCCCGTGTAAGCTGCTTCCTCGAGGATATAGGCTATCGCTCCTCTTTATAATAAAGCGCTCACAGTCCAGCTCAGAGAAGGAAATTCTTGTGTTTCTCGAAAGCATGGAAATTAAAAGAGCAAACTCCATATAGTGATTTTACAGGAAAAGACTCTCAAGGTGAATTTCTGAGAGTCAACCTGAGAGAATTTCTGAGAGTCTGACTGCTTTTTTAGAATACGTCAGAGTATAGAATTTAAAACTGGAAACTTAAATTATCAAAATTATTGAACAAATGTAAACGTTTAAATAGATTATGTTTGAATTTTCTCAGGGTCTACAGGGAGATTAAGAAGCAGACTTTTATAGATAGAAGTACTTAAAATTTTCCATATTAGTCAATCACTGTCTCTTATAGAGGAAATGATTATGATTTCTTTATACTGAAAAACTGAACAAACCTCCAGCTGGACAGAGATGGGCTATTTCCTTGGACTATGCCCTCGTTCCTGGAATATAAGTATGTTCAAGTGAAACACACTTTCCTTCTTTGCTAGGCTGTCAGGAGGTTTCACTGAATACGAGCCAAGTGTGAGAATGTCGTCAGGGGCTACTCCATATACCACACCCTGCATGCATTTTGCCTAGTTGTTTTAGCTCTCTGTCTACATGATCAGTCACAAAATCAAGAAATATTTTTGTGTTTTTTCCTACCTGTGATATTGAGAAAAACCAATGAGCATATGACTAAACCAAGACTAATCAAGAAATTATTTTTATATTTCATATTTAAATATACTGAAGAAATGGGGGAAGTATTCATGATGTATTTACCATTGAGGAGAAAAGAAAGGAAGAAAACTATTTTCATTAACCTGGTTTCTCAAAAGACTCACAGCATGAGACAGAGTGAGCATTTTAATCTATTGAGATCTTGCTCTATGTCGTTATAGGATTTTCACAGCACTTTTCCAGCAGAGATTATTATAGACACTGGAGTCGGAAAATTATGATGTGGAGGCTCAGATGAGGAGTGAATTAAGTGGGGACAGAAAACTCAACTATATACTACATCATCCCTCAAAAGCACTGGAGGAATGTCCTGGCTGTTTATGACTATGTATTAATTCTCATTTATCATAGACAATCTTTTACAGCTTAAAAAACAAGATTTTTTTTAAAGTTTTGAATTCTTCTGTATCCTTTCTTGAAATTATTTTGAAAAACATCTATCTTGTTCTAAAAGGTAGTTTTCCAAGAATCCACCTAAACTCATCATACATCTTGATTACCAACAGGAAGCCCTCAAATAAGTTCAGCACTCTTATAAATCTACTTTTAATGATCATATTTAGCTCCTGACAACCTTTATCTATTTTTATTATATTATCCATAATATAGTCATATCTTGAAAATGGTTTGGTTCAGGATTATGACAGACAGAGAGCCTGCTTTCTCCTCTAGTCTTTGTGCCATCCTTGTGGATAAAGATATGTTGTGCATCTCCACCTCTCTGTAATTTCTACCTTAGGTAGCCCAACTAAAAGAATATCTACTTAAGTATGCTGCTGATGGTAGTATAGATTCCTAGTTTGGTATATAATTTCTCAGGATGCTTGTTTCTTTTAGGTTATATAAGTTTTGATAGAAACCTACTTGACTGTGTCAGAAACACAGTTTCAGAACCCACTGTTACTTCCTTAAGGAATAAATTTTCCACAGAAACATTTTGCATAATTAGAAAGCTTCTCTCCAGTGAGGTATCAAGTCTTCCTCTCTTGTTCCCACCTCTACCTCCTGGATGTAATGCATTTCCAGGTCAATTCCCATAGGGTTCCCATTCCTTCTACTCCATTTGCTTAGGAAATTTAGCAAACACATCTCTCTCAGCCAACACTCTCTGGATTATAGCTCAGAATTTTATCTTCACTTGAATGGTACATTTCATGATTAATATATTAGACATATGTTGGTCTGCTAAAAATACCCTGATCATTCCCTAATATTATTTTTTAGATATTTCCAGAAAATAAAACGAGAATTTGGTATAAATTTTAGTGCTTCTTCCAGCTTCTCTTTATAATATATTCTGTTCCTATTTTCCAAATCGCAAGTTTTAGAAGAAAATTTCTAAAGCTATAATTCTAGGAAACTTCCTATAAATATGTATATTTTTGTGTGTGTGAGGAAGATCAGCCCTGAGATAATATCCATGCCCATCTTCCTCTACTTTATATGGGATGCTGCCACAGCATGGCTTGACAAGTGGTGCATTGGTGCGTGCCTGGGATCCGAACTCACGAACCCCAGGCAGCTGAAGTGGGGTTGCGCCACCAGGCTGGCCCCCATAATATATTTTTTAAATAATTGAACCTAAAATTGAAAAAGAACGCTGCACATGATAATATTGCTGCAGAATGACCAGTACCAAAGTATATTCTGATAAAATTACTAGACTTACAAAAAATTAAAGATAGTTTGCATTTCTAAGCCAAAAAGACTATATTACATATAAAAGAAATAAAATTAGAATATTATCCAACTTTTTTTCCAGTTTTATTAAGAGATAATTGACATACATTACTCTATAAGTTTAAGGCATACAGTATGATGGCTTGATTTACATATATTGTGAAATGAATAGGTTCTGCAACATCCATCTTCTCATATAGGTACAATAAAAAGAAGAAAAGAAAACAGGAAAAAAAATTCTCCTTGAAATGAGAACTCTCAGAATTTACTCTTAACTTTTCTATATATCATACAGCAGTTAAACTATAGTCCTCATGCTGTATATTACATCCCTAGTACTTATTTATGTTATCACTGGGAGTTTGTGCTTTTTGACCTCCTTCCTCTGTTTCCTCCTCCCCCCACACTCTGCCTCTCGTAAACCACAGGTATGATCTGTTTCTATGAGTTTGTTTTGTTTTTTTTTTTTTTAGATTCCACATGTAAGTGAGATCATACAGTATTTGTCTTTCTCTGTGAGGCTTACATCACTTAGCATAATGCCCTCAAGTTCCCTCCATGTTTTCACAAATGGTAGGATTTCCTTGTTTATTATGGCTGAATAATATTCTGTTGTATACATGTACCACATCTTCTTTATCCATTCATCTGTTGATGGACACTTAGGCTGATTCCATATCTTGGCTACTGTAAATAACGCTGCTGTGAACACGGGAGTGCAGATATCTATAAATTAGGTGTATATTTAGCTTGTAAGAATTTTTCAGGTTGTTGTACCATTTTGCAATCCCACCACTAAGATATACAAGTTGTAATTGCTCCACATTCTTGCCAACATTTGGTTTAGTTATTAACTTCAATTCTGGCATTTTTTGGATATAAACTAGCATCTCATGATAGTTTTATTTTATCTTTCCCATATGACAAATGATGTTGAGCACCTTTTCATATGCATATTGGTCATTTCTATATCACCTTTGTGAAGTTTCTGTTTAAGTCTGTTGCCATTTTTAATTATTTTTTTAATTTCCATTATTGAGCAGTAAGTGTTATTTATATATTCTAAGTGCAAATACAGATCTGCAGATATATGTATTGCAAACATTTTCTCTCAATCTCTGGAGCAACCTCTGGTTTAAAATATTCTCTGATAAGCTAAAAATGGAGAACAACCTTTCCTTTAAGTCAGTAATGACCCCTCATTAAATTCACTGAAATGAATATTTTAATTAATTTAAACTATCATCCAATTAAAATTGATTCTATGTTTCAAGGAACATTTATCTAAAGTTAAAGATTTCCAAAATTTTAGGTTGCCTGTCTAATCTATGGTTCTTACAGTATTTTAAAGCATATCAATTATTTTAGTATAATTGAAAGTAAGAAATGGTGAATTATTACCTAGAGTGATACATACTGTCATTTATTATTATTATATTGTCATTCTTATTATGTCTTTAAATAATTAGAGCAATATTTCTTAATATTACATGCATGTAAAAATGGGAATAAACAGCTTTGCTAAACTATAAATATTTCTCCCAATTACCTTAGCGGTTCTAGACAGTTGGTATATTTGTGTGTGTGTGTGTGTGTGTGTGTGTGTGTGTGTGTGAGGAGGATCAGCCCTGAGCTAACATCTGCTAATTCTTCTCTGTTTTTTGCTGAGGAAGACTGGCCCTGAGCTAGCATCCGTGCCCATCTTCCTCCACTCTATATGGGCCCCCACCACAGCGTGGCCTGACAAGCAGTGCGTTGGTGCAAGGCTGGGATCCGAACCCGGGCCACCAGCAGTGGAGCACGCGCACTTAACTGCTACGCCACCAGGCAGGCCCCAACAGTTGGTATATTTTTTAAAAGATCCTGAAGCAATCAGGTTAAACATCTTCTCCTCCACTGAGTATTTTATACTATTTTGATGAGAGGAAACTTCTTCTATTCATTCTAATCTAATCCGAAAATGTTACACAAATTTCATTTTATGAAAGATCAAATTAGTCATTACTTTAGTTTTAGGTATTAATTAATGTTACATTAAGTAATATATGATATATTTAATTTCTTAATTTTCAGACCATTAGCCCTAGAACAAATTTCTCAAGATTTTTGTAAAATCTTCTTTCTGGGGGAAACTTGAGTTGTTCCTGGCACAGCATAGTCCATTTCAGCAGATTAAAATAATTATTGATTAAACATCAAAACATTTTACTTATTTTTTCATATCCACCTTGGTGGTAGATGTTAGGGTTGCTCTCCAATATTTCTTGTTCTACTGTTTCCAGGCATAAGATCATTGCAGTTCTCCACCATCTCAACATTAGGCACAGCCAAGTGACTGACACTGGCCAAGGAAAAGTGGGCAGAACTGATGTCACTGAATTGCTGGTTCTGGACTCTCCAGCATGTTCTTGCCTTTGCCACGTGGAGGCGTGTGTTGGTACTGGGGTGCCGTGAGGTGGAAGCAATCTGCAATGCTGAGCCAACACACGGACTGAGAGCAGCCCAAGCTACGCAGACCGTGTCAGTGAGAAGTGCGTTTTCCATTAACTCCCTGAGATTTTGTAGGCATTGTTACTGCAGCTTAACTTGGCTTATCCTTACAGAGGCTCTAAAAACATGATTAGGAATCTCATTATTTTTATTTACAATTCATAATGATGAAATAACTAATTTGTGTTTGAAAAATCATGCTATAAAATATAGGTTTTAGAAAACATAAAGATCTTACCAGAAGTATTCCCATGAAAGATTGAGCTGTCCATAATGTGCATAAGGATATCCTGTTTTTTCCATTTAAACTGAAAGAAGCTTTATTTGTGTGGATTTTTTCTATCTGCAAATACAATATTTGAAATAATATAGAAATGTAAAAAAAAAAGAAAACACCATACTGGTTCTGTTAATGTCTATATATATTGGAATGTTTCCTTATAGAGTTTACTCTTTATTTTCATTTTTCACATGCAAGTTTAACTTTTTTTTTTTTTAATTTTTTGTTTATTGCAGTAACATTGGTTTATAACATTGTAAAAATTTCAGGTGTACATCATTGTACTTCTATTTCTGCATGGATTACATCATGTTCACCACCAAAATACTAATTACAACCCATCACCACACACATGTACCGAATTATCCCTTTCACCCTCCTCCCTCCCCCCTTCCCCTCTGGTAACCACCAATCCAATCTCTGTCCCTATGTGTTGGTTTGTTGTTGTTATTATCTGCTACTTAATGAAGGAAATCATACGGTATTTGACCTTCTCCCTCTGACTTATTTCACTTTGCATTATACCCTCAATGTCCATCCATGTTGTCACAAATGGCTGGATTTCATCGTTTCTTATGGCTGAGTAGTATTCCATTTTGTATATATACCACATCTTCTTTATCCATTCGTCCCTTGATGGGCACTTAGGTTGCTTCCAAGTCTTGGCTATTGTGAATAACGCTGCAATGAACACAGGGGTGCATGTACCTTTACAAATTGGTGTTTTCAAGTTCTTTGGATAAATACCCAAGAGTGGAATACCTGGATCATATGGTAGTTCTATCCTTGATTTTTTGAGGAATCTCCATACTGTTTTCCATAGTGGCTGCACCAGTTTGCACTCCCACCAGCAGTGTATGAGAGTTCCCTTCTCTCCACATCCTCTCCAACACATGTTGTTTCCTGTCTTGTTAATTATAGCCATTCTGACAGGCGTGAGGTGATATCTCATTGTAGTTTTGATTTGCATTTCCCTGATAGTTAATGATTTTGAACATCTTTTCATGTGTCTGTTGGCCATCTGTATATCTTCTTTGGAGAAATGTCTGTTCAGGTCTTTTGCCCATTTTTTAATTGGGTTGTTAGTTTTTTTGTTGTTGAGATGCATCAGTTCTTTATATATTTTGGAGATTAAGCCCTTATCAGATGTATGGTTTGCAAATATCTTCTCCCAATTGTTAGGTTGTCTTTTCGTTTTGCTGATGGTTTCCTTTGCTGTGCAGAAGCTTTTTAGTTTGATGTAGTCCCATTTGTTTATTTTTTCTATTGTTTCTCTTGCCCGGTCAGATGTGGTGTTTGAAAAGATGTTGCTAAGACCGATGTCGAAGAGCGTACTGCCTATGTTTTCTTCTAGAAGTTTCATAGTTTCAGGTCTTACATTCAAGTCTTTAATCCATTTGGAGTTAATTTTTGTGTATGGTGTAAAGTAAGGGTCTACTTTGATTTTTTTGCATGTGGCTATCCAGTTTTCCCAACACCATTTGTTGAAGAGACTTTCTTTTCCCCATTGTATGTTCTTGGCTCTTTTGTCAAAGATTAGCTGTCCATAGATGTGTGGGTTTATTTCTGGGCTTTTGATTCTATTCCATTGATCTGTGTGTCTGTTTTTGTGCCAGTACCATGCTGTTTTGGTTACTATAGCTTTGTAGTATGTTTTGAAATCAGGGAGTGTGATACCTCCAGCTTTGTTCTTTTTTCTCAGGATTCCTTTAGCTATTCGGGGTCTTTTGTTGTTCCATATAAATTTTACGATTCTTTGTTCTATTTCTGTGAAAAATGTTGTTGGAACTTTGATAGGGATTGCATTGAATCTATAGATGGCTTTAGGAAGTATGGACATCTTAACTATGTTAATTCTTCCAATCCAAGAGCACGGAACATCTTTCCATTTCTTTGTGTCTTCTTCAATTTCTTTCAGAAATGTTTTATAGTTTTCGGTGTACAGCTCTTTCACCTCTTTGGTTAAGTTTATTCCTAGGTATTTTATTCTTTTTGTTGCAATTGTAAATGGGATGGTATTCTTAATTTCTCTTTCTTCTACTTCGTTGTTAGTGTACAGAAATGCAACTGATTTTTGTATGTTGATTTTGTATCCTGCAACTTTACCATATTCGTTTATTACTTCTAAAAGTTTTCTGGTGGATTCTTTAGGGTTTTCTATATATAAAATCATGTCATCAGCAAATAGTGACAATTTCACTTCTTCCTTTCCAATTTGGATCCCTTTTATTTCTTTCTCTTGCCTGATTGCTCTGGTTAGGACTTCCAATACTATGTTAAATAGGAGTTGTGACAGTGGGCATCCTTGTCTGGTTCCTGTTCTTAGAGGGATGGCTTTCAGTTTTTCACCATTGAGGATGATATTAGCTGTGGGTTTCTCATATATGGTCTTTATTATGTTGAGGTACTTTCCTTCTATACACATTTTATTCAGAGTTTTTATCATAAATGGATGCTGTATCTTGTCAAATGCTTTCTCTGCATCTATGGAGATGATCATGTGATTTTTGTTCTTCATTTTATTAATGTGGTGTATTACGTTGATTGATTTGCGAATGTTAAACCATCCCTGCATACCTGGAATAAATCCCACTTGATCATGGTGTATAATCTTTTTAACGTATTGTTGTATGTGATTTGCTAGTATTTTGTTGAGGATTTTCACATCGATGTTCATCAGTGATATTGGCCTGTAATTTTCTTTTTTTGTGTTGTCCTTGTCTGGTTTTGGTATCAGGGTAATGTCAGCTTCGTAGAATGAGTTAGGGAGCTTCCCCCCCTCCTCAATTTGTTGGAAGAGTTTGAGAAGGATAGGTATTAAGTCTTCTTTGAATCTTTGGTAGAATTCACCAGGGAAGCCGTCTGGTCCTGGACTTTTATTTTGGGGGAGGTTTTTGATTACTGTTTCGATCTCCTTACTGGTGATTGGTCTATTCAAATTCTCTACTTCTTCTTGATCCAGTTTTGGAAGGTTGTATGATTCTAAGAATTTATCCATTTCTTCCAGATTGTCGAATTGGTTGGCATATAGCTTTTCATAGTATTCTCTTATAATCTTTTGTATTTCTGAGGTGTCTGTTGTAACCTCTCCTCTTTCATTTCTGATTTTACTTATTTGTGCCTTCTCTCTTTTTTCCTTGGTGAGTCTAGCTAAAGGTTTGTCAATTTTGTTGATCTTTTCAAAGAACCAGCTCTTGGTTTTATTAATTTTTTCTATTGTTTTTTTGGTCTCTATTTCATTTATTTCTGCTCTGATTTTTATTATTTCCCTTCTTCTACTGATTTGGGGCTTGGTTTGTTCTTCTTTTTCCAGTTCCTTCAGGTGCATTGTTAGATTGTTTATTTGAGATTTTTCTTGTTTGTTGAGATAGGCCTGTATTGCTATAAACTTCCCTCTTAGAACCGCTTTTGCTGTATCCCATAAATTCTGGCATGTCGTATTTTCATTTTCATTTGTCTCCAGGTATTTTTTGATTTCTTCTTTGATTTCTTTGTTAACCCAGTCGTTGTTCAGTAGCATTTTGTTTAATCTCCATGTATTTGTGGCTTTTCTGATTTTCTTCCTATACTTGATTTCTAGTTTCATACCGTTGTGGTCAGAAAAGATGCTTGGTATTATTTCAATCTTCTTAAATTTATGGAGACTTGTTTTGTGGCCTAATATGTGATCAATCCTGGAGAATGTTCCATGTGCCTTTGAAAAGAACGTGTATTCTTCGGTTTTTGGATGGAATGCTCTGTATATATCTACTAGGTCCATCTGTTCTAGTGTGTCATTTAAGGCCAATGTTTCCTTATTGATCTTCTGTTTGGATGATCTATCCGTTGGTGTAAGTGGAGTGTTGAAGTCCCCTACTATTATGGTGTTACTGTCTATTTCCGTTTTTATGTCTGTTAATAATTGCTTTATATATTTAGGTGCACCTACATTGGGTGTATAGATATTTACAAGTGTTACATCCTCTTGTTGGATTGTTCCCTTGATCATTATGTAATGACCTTCTTTGTCTCTTTTTACAGTTTTGTTTTAAAGTCTATTTTGTCTGATATGAGTACTGCTACCCCAGCTTTCTTTTCATTGCCATTTGCGTGGAGTATCTTTTTCCATCCCTTCACTTTCAGTTTGTGAGTGTCTTTTGGTCTGAAGTGTGTCTCTTGTATGCAGCATATATATGGGTCTTGTTTTTTTATCCAGTCAGCCACCCTATGCCTTTTAATGGGAGCATTTAGTCCATTGACGTTTAAAGTAGCTATTGATAAGTATGTACTTACTGCCATTTCTTAACTTTTTTTTTTTTTTCTCAGTGTTTTAGTAGTCCTTCTCTGTTCCTTACTTCTTCTATACAGAATTGATGGTCACTTTAGTTTGACTTCTGTCTGAAAGCTGTACTCTTTAACTCCCCTCCTCCCTCCTTTTATGTTTTTAATATCATATCTAACCTCTTTTTTGTGCATTTGTATCCATTACGTTCTAATCATGGAAATAGATAATTTTTCCTATTTGTGGTCTTCTCTTTTCCCCTTAAATCAGTCCCTTTAACATTTCTTGTAGCACTGGTTTCTTGGTGACAAACTCCTTTAATTTTTGCTTATCTGGGAAAATTTTGATCTCTCCTTCCATTTTGAATGATAACCTTGCTGGGTAGAGTATTCTTGGCTGTAAGTTTTTTCCTTTTAGCACTTTAAATATATCATGCCATTCTCTTCTAGCCTGTAAGGTTTCTGCTGAGAAGTCAGCTGATAGCCTTATGGGGTATCCTTTGTATGTAACTTGACATTCTCTTGCGGCTTTTAGGATTCTCTCTTTATCTTTAATTCTGGACATTTTGATTATGATGTGTCTTGGTGTGGGCCTCTTTGGGTTTATCTTGTTTGGGGCTCTCTGTGCTTCCTGTACCTGGATATCTGTTTCCTTCCTTAGGTTAGGGAAGTTTTCATCTATTATTTCTTGACATAGATTCTCTGCCCCTTTGTCTCGCTCTTCTCCTTCCGGGACACCTATAACACGGATGTTAGTGCACTTGATGTTGTCCCAGAGGTCCCTTAGACTGTCCTCACTCTTTTTAATTCTTTTCTCTTTTACCTGTTCAGCTTGGGTAATTTCTTCTAGTCTTTCTTCCAGCTCACAGATCCATTCTTCTGTATCTTCTACTCTGCTTTTGAGTCCCTCTAATGAATTTTTCATTTCCAGTATTGTATTCTTCATTTCTGATTGGTTCTTTTTTATATCTTCCATTTCTTTGTTGACATTCTCACTGAGTTCATCTATTCTTCTCCCCAGATCTTTGAGCATCCTTAACACTCTTAGTTTGATCTCTCTGTCGGGTAGGTTGCTCATTTCTGTTTCACTTAGTTCCTTTTCTGGGGTTTTGTCCTGGTCCCTTACTTGGAATGTATTCTTTTGCCTCCTCATTTTGCCTCTTTCCCTGTGCTTGTGTCTACGTATTAGGTAGGTCAGCTACGTCTCCTGCTCTTGGATAGGTGACCTTATGTTAGTGATGCCTTAGGAGGCTTCCAGTGTGCTTCCCTCAGTTCTCAATGTTCCAGGGGTGACCCCTATGTGGGCTACGTGTGTCCTTCTATTGTGACCTGTTAGCTCTCCCTATAGGTGCCCAGGGAGGCCGAGTTATGCTCCTGGCCAGCTGTTGTAATGCTCAGCTGCTTGTAGTTGTCGTGGGCCCTTCAGTCTCTTTATCAGGTGTGGGGAGCCCCAGCACAGTTGGCTGCAAGTTCTAATACCACATCTGTGTTGCAGTATTTCTTTTAACTGAGTAGGCACCCAGCGTGTCAGGTTGTTAGGCTCAGGGCCTTACAATTGCTGTAAGCCTCTAGCCTATTATGTCTCTTGTCAGCTCTCTGAGGATTGCAGCTGGGTGGTGCTGGCCTCAGGCACAGGAGCACCCAATTGTTTCAGGCTTTGGAAGGTGGGGCAAACCTCCTATGTGGGTCTTTGAGAAGCACAAGTCTTCTGCAGCTGACAAGCCCTGCCACCCACAGGTCCACACACACAGTCAACACAGTCCTGCCCCGTGTGAGCACCCCGACCTCCCCAAGCGGATCCAGTCTCTCCACGGCGGGAGCCCCACACACTCCGCCACCACCCCACACTCCCCACCCACTCCTTGTGCACACCCTGCCCCAGTCAAGTTGGCTCAGTTGCCAGGCTGCAGAGAATCCAGTCACCAATCTATGCAGGCCCACACGTTGCCTGAGGGCTTGTTGTTGGGTGGGGCCAGTCTCTAGGGTGGGCTGCCTGCCCTGGCTGAGCTGGATTAAATTGGTGCTCTAGTGGGTGGAACAGACCCTGGACTAGCAGGCCTCAGGGAGAACTCCAATGGCGTCTGTGTCAGCACGCCCACACCAGGCCACAACAATGGCCGCCGCCAATGTCCCAGTCTCTGGAGAGGTCTCACCCCTCACCGAGATGCACTCAGGGCCTATTAGGTGAGTCTCTTGTCACCAAAGCACTGTGCACCTTTCTTTCTGGTGATTTTAGGATGCTCTCTGAAGTGGGTGAGTTTGTGGGCGGGCCCTTTAAGATCCAGTTTTAGTTTCTTTGTTAACCGGGTTTTCTGGTGGTGCTCCCCAATGCTTTAGTAGCAGGCAAAGTCAGATATTATGCCGCTGGTGTCGATTGTGCTGGGTCCACAAAATGCCCACAGCGGGGGGGCTCCCCGGCTCAGGGCCCCGCGCCTCCAGGGAGGCTGCATACCTGTGAGCTGCTCCTTGCGGCCGTGAAGCTGGCGGCTTGTGAAGGCGGCGTTTTTCCTTTCCCGAAGGGAGTCTCTGCCTCTTCCACCTCAGTTAGGATTGTCCGTTGTTGCAGGAGTTCCTCTTATCCAGTTTTCAGTTCTGTCTCAGGGGTAATTTTTCCACGAGTAGTTGTAAATTGGCTGTGTCCACGGGAGGAGGTGAGTTCAGAGTCTGCCTACGCCGCCATCTTGACTCCGCCTCCCGCAAGTTTAACTTTTAATTAACTATTACATAATGAAAACTACTCTGAGAATACAGTTGGCCCTCCGTATTCACAGTTTTCACAATGGTGGGTTCAACCAATCCACAGAAACAGAAGGCCAACTATATTCATTGTCCCAGGCCATGTTATACAAGGGACTTGAGCATCTGCAGATTTTGGTATCCATGGGGGTTCCTGGAACCAATCTCTTGTGGATACCAAAGGAGGCCTATAACTGCATATTTCTTTTTCTTTTTTTTTTTTTATATATTAGTCAGTTTTTTTTTTTGTTTGTTTGTTTTAATTTTTTGTTTATTGCAGTAACATTGGTTTATAACATTGTAAAAATTTCAGGTGTACATCATTGTACTTCTATTTCTGCATAGATTACATCATGTTCACCACCAAAATACTAATTACAACCCATCACCACACACATGTACCGAATTATCCCTTTCACCCTCCTCCCTCCCCCCTTCCCCTCTGGTAACCACCAATCCAATCTCTGTCCCTATGTGTTTGTTTATTGTTGTTATTATCTACTACTTAATGAAGGAAATCATGCGGTATTTGATCTTCTCCCTCTGACTTATTTCACTTTGCATAATACCCTCAATGTCCATCCATGTTGTCACAAATGGCTGGATTTCATCGTTTCTTATGGCTGAGTAGTATTCCATTGTGTACATATACCACAGCTTCTTTATCCATTCGTCCCTTGATGGGCACTTAGGTTGCTTCCAAGTCTTGGCTATTGTGAATAACGCTGCAATGAACACAGGGGTGCATGTACCTTTACAAATTGGTGTTTTCAAGTTCTTTGGATAAATACCCAAGAGTGGAATACCTGGATCATATGGTAGTTCTATCCTTGATTTTTTGAGGAATCTCCATACTGTTTTCCATAGTGGCTGCACCAGTTTGCACTCCCACCAGCAGTGTATGAGAGCTCCCTTCTCTCCAGATCCTCTCCAACACATGTTGTTTCCTGTCTTGTTAATTATAGCCATTCTGACGGGCGTGAGGTGATATCTCATTGTAGTTTTGATTTGCATTTCTCTGATAGTTAATGATTTTGAACATCTTTTTATGTGTCTGTTGGCCATCTGTATATCTTCTTTGGAGAAATGTCTGTTCAGGTCCTTTGCCCATTTTTTAATGGGGTTGGTAGTTTTTTTGTTGGTAAGATGCGTCAGTTCTTTATATATTTTGGAGATTAAGCCCTTATCAGATGTATGGTTTGCAAATATCTTCTCCCAATTGTTAGGTTGTCTTTTCGTTTTGTTGATGGTTTTCTTTGCTGTGCAGAAGCTTTTTAGTTTGATGTAGTCCCATTTGTTTATTGTTTCTATTGTTTCTCTTGCCCGGTCAGACGTGGTGTTTGAGAAGATGTTGCTAAGACCAATGTCGAAGAGCATACTGCCTATGTTTTCTTCTAGAAGTTTCATAGTTTCAGGTCTTACATTCAAGTCTTTAATCCATTTGGAGTTAATTTTTGTGTATGGTGTAAGGTAAGGGTCTCCTTTCATTTTTTTGCATATGGCTATCCAGTTTTCCCAACACCATTTGCTGAAGAGACTTTCTTTTCCCCATTGTATGTTCTTGGCTCCTTTGTCAAAGATTAGCTGTCCATAGACGTGTGGGTTTATTTCTGGGCTTTTGATTCTATTCTATTGATCTGTGTGTCTGTTTTTGTGCCAGTACCATGCTGTTTTGGTTACTACAGCTTTGTAGTATATTTTGAAGTCAGGGAGTGTGATACCTCCAGCTTTGTTCTTTTTTCTCAGGATTCCTTTAGCTATTCGGGGTCTTTTGTTGTTCCATATAAATTTTAGGATTCTTTGTTCTATTTCTGTGAAAAATGTTGTTGGAACTTTGATCGGGATTGCATTGAATCTATAGATGGCTTTAGGAAGTATGGACATCTTAACTATGTTAATTCTTCCAATGCAAGAGAACAGAATATCTTTCCATTTCTTTGTGTCTTCTTCAATTTCTTTCAGAAATGTTTTATAGTTTTCGGTGTACAGATCTTTCACCTCTTTGGTTAAGTTTATTCCTAGGTATTTTATTCTTTTTTTTGCAATTGTAAATGGGATGGTATTCTTAATTTCTCTTTCTGCTACTTCGTTGTTAGTGTACAGAAATGCAACTGATTTTTGTATGTTGATTTTGTATCCTGCAACTTTACCATATTCGTTTATTACTTCTAAAAGTTTTCTGGTGGATTCTTTAGGGTTTTCTACATATAAAATCATGTCATCTGCAAATAGTGACAGTTTCACTTCTTCCTTTCCAATTTGGATCCCTTTTATTTCTTTCTCTTGCCTGATTGCTCTGGCTAGGACTTCCAGTACTATGTTAAATAGGAGTGCTGAGAGTGGGCATCCTTGTCTGGTTCCTGTTCTTAGAGGGATGGCTTTCAGTTTTTCACCATTGAGGATGATATTAGCTGTGGGTTTCTCATATATGGTCTTTATTATGTTGAGGTACTTACACCAACGGATAGATCATCCAAACAGAAGATCAATAAGGAAACATTGGCCTTAAACGACACACTACAACAGATGGACCTAGTAGATATATACAGAGCATTCCATCCAAAAACCGAAGAATACACGTTCTTTTCAAAGGCACATGGAACATTCTCCAGGATTGATCACATATTAGGCCACAAAACAAGTCTCCATAAATTTAAGAAGATTGAAATAATACCAAGCATCTTTTCTGACCACAACGGTATGAAACTAGAAATCAAGTATAGGAAGAAAATCAGAAAAGCCACAAATACGTGGAGATTAAACAAAATGCTACTGAACAACGACTGGGTTAACGAAGAAATCAAAGAAGAAATCAAAAAATACCTGGAGACAAATGAAAATGAAAATACGACATGCCAGAATTTATGGGATACAGCAAAAGCGGTTCTAAGAGGGAAGTTTATAGCGATACAGGCCTATCTCAACAAACAAGAAAAATCTCAAATAAACAATCTAACAATGCACCTGAAGGAACTGGAAAAAGAAGAACAAACCAAGCCCCAAATCAGTAGAAGAAGGGAAATAATAAAAATCAGAGCAGAAATAAATGAAATAGAGACCAAAAAAACAATAGAAAAAATTAATAAAACCAAGAGCTGGTTCTTTGAAAAGATCAACAAAATTGACAAACCTTTAGCTAGACTCACCAAGGAAAAAAGAGAGAAGGCACAAATAAGTAAAATCAGAAATGAAAGAGGAGAGGTTACAACAGACACCTCAGAAATACAAAAGATTATAAGAGAATACTATGAAAAGCTATATGCCAACCAATTCGACAATCTGGAAGAAATGGATAAATTCTTAGAATCATACAACCTTCCAAAACTGGATCAAGAAGAAGTAGAGAATTTGAATAGACCAATCACCAGTAAGGA
The DNA here is from genome assembly GCF_020826845.1 of Diceros bicornis minor. Lineage (NCBI taxonomy): Eukaryota > Metazoa > Chordata > Mammalia > Perissodactyla > Rhinocerotidae > Diceros > Diceros bicornis. The sequence goes on along the minus strand of NC_080778.1, from coordinate 6,219,468 downwards.
GATTGAAGCAGTAATCACAAACCTCCCCAAAAATAAAAGTCCAGGACCAGATGGCTTCCCTGGTGAATTCTACCAAACATTCAAAGAAGACTTAATACCTATCCTTCTCAAACTCTTCCAACAAATTGAGGAGGGGGGGAAGCTCCCTAACTCATTCTACGAAGCTGAGATTACCCTGATACCAAAACCAGACAAGGACAACACAAAAAAAAAAAGAAAATTACAGGCCAATATCACTGATGAACATCTATGCAAAAATCCTCAATAAAATACTAGCAAATCACATACAACAATACGTTAAAAAGATTATACATCACGATCAAGTGGGATTTATTCCAGGGATGCAGGGATGGTTTAACATTCGCAAATCAATCAACGTAATACACCACATTAATAAAATGAAGAATAAAAATCACATGATCATCTCCATAGATGCAGAGAAAGCATTTGACAAGATACAGCATCCATTTATGATAAAAACTCTGAATAAAATGGGTAACTGCATATTTCTAAATCTCATTTCATTGTTCCCAACTTATTAAACAATACATACTCTTTTACCTTTTAATTTGGTATTTTAAGAAACATCATTATAAATAGCATTATTGTGCTGTGATGTCCCAGACACCGACAGAGATGGAGGGAGCTGTTATCCCAACCAAGTGACCCTAAGTTGTTGCTCTACGATATTCAAAGCACTTTACTTTATGCTCAGGATTATGTTTCCTTTTTTTACTGCCAGACTCATATACTTATTACTATGCATCCTTGGGCAAGTTATTTATCATCTTTGGCCTCAATTTTGCACTTTCAAATATTCCTACTTCACAAACCTCAGGAGAAAATTAGATGTGAGTAATGTAAGTAATGGGCCTAGTATACAGTAGTTGCACAATAAATGGTAACTCTTGTTTTATTATTGCAATTCTCACTATGAACATTATCTACTTTTTAATTGTGACTTTGGTTGTACTCTGAGCTTTCAAACAGATGTGCAAACCCAGTAGAATTGGCTGAAAAATCTGAAGCAAAACATAAACAAATGCTCCAGGGAATGGACCCTGTGAAATTTATCTGGTGGTTCAGTGGTCATGGTTCTCATGAAAACTGTATTTTGAATAGGCAAGATGTTTTAATAGATGCAGGAGCCTTTATGAAATGAAAAATTTACCAAAATTTGGGCTCCTGGCTATGTTATTCTTTAGATAATCCATGGTCTGGATTTCAATTTTTTTTCCCCCATAAGAAGTATTTTTATGCCAAAATCGATCTATTTAACAATATATGCAGTTATTTAAGATACAATTTAAACAAAACAATAGCACTTTATTTATTTATTTATTTATTTATTAACGATAATAGTATTCAATGGCCAGATGAGTGGAGTGATAGATTGAAATTTAGGCATCATCATTTATCTCAAAAGAACTTTATCTGAGGGCTGGGACTATAATGAAGGCTGGACGGCTGGGTCAGAAATTCAGAGCAATATCCGCACTTCTATTGGTACTAAGGAATCAAAGACACGCTGGAGTAAGACTCCTATATTATAGACATAATAATTCTCTATTTAACACATTTCCAAGATTTTGAACTTGTGTAGTGCAGGAAGCAAAAAGCAAACTTCAAAAACTCTGAAAGGAAGAACTTTCAGGACAGGAAAGGCAGAGTCATGCTAGGCTCTTTGCTAAAAACCAGAGCACCTCATGCCGGTGAATAAAGCACAGCTGGAAAGGCGAGGTTAAATTTCTTGTCCACTTTGGGTGCTTAGTAGACAAAATTCCACTGTGTGGAGTGGTTTGCCATAAACACACTGTAGTTCTTTCCTATAGGACATTTGAAACTAGAGACAGACTAAGTTTAAGTAAAACTTCACCCTAATCGTGGACAAGATGTACTACTAATTGGTTGATGTGATCAGCTAGCTCCTCATCATATCTGCCTAAGAGGAAAAAACAGTATCTGGGGGAAAATAAGTATCTGGGGAAAAATAATAACAACTTCAATTACTAGATGTTATGAGACAAAGGAAGAATATATGAGACAAAGGAAACAGCAAGAAAATGATATCTATAATCAAGAGGAAAATCATGTGATAGAAGTAGATGCACAGACAGTCCAATAGCTGAAGTTAATAAAAGAGATCTCTATTTCAAATGCATACTTTTTAATAAGAAGAAGACAAAGAAATCATGGATTTTAAAAAGTGAAGAATGTTAATGGATAATTGCAATGTCTTAAACAAAAAGTAGGCAAAATAAAAAATACAATATCAGCAAGTAAATGATCATGAAATAGATTTAATTAATGCAACAAGAGAAGATAGGCTTAGCGAATTTGCAAACAGGTAAATAGAAATTATCAAAATCAAAGCCAATAGGGGCAGGCCCCATGGCATAGCAGTTAAGTGCGCATGCTCCGCTGCTGGTGGTCTGGGTTCAGATCCTGGGCATGCACTTATGCACTACTTGTCAAGCCATGCTGTGGAGGCATCCCATATAAAGTGGAGGAAGATGGGCACAGATGTTAGCTCAGGGCCAGTCTTCCTCAGCAAAAAGGGGAGGATTGGCATGGATGTTAGCTCAGGGCTGATCTTCCTCACAACAACAACAACAAAAAACCAACAGTGACAACAAAAAAAGCCAATAGATAACATTTAAAATATCCGGTCAGAGTGTCGAGGTACATGAAAATGTCAAATTATTGATTATACATATAATTAAAGGACGAGAAAAAGAAGAGAGAGAAATTGGGATGAAATTAGAAGTGTGGAGGAAGATACATTTCTAAAACCAATTAAATAATTAAACCACATATTAAAGAAGTTTGGTGAGCCAAAAACAAAATAAAGACAAAATCACACTTAGGTTACTTACAGCCAAACAGTGGAAAACAAAGAATAAAGAGAGAATCTTAAAAGCATCCAGGGATAAAGGCACATTTCCTCCAAAGAAGTGACCATAAACCATAAGGCTAACTTTCAACAACAAAGAAAGGATACGTATACTAGAAGATAATGGAATGATATATTTAAATGATTTAAGAGAAAACATAATAGCCAAACTAAAATTCTAGAGCCAGTGAAAAAAATTAAACTGAAATATAGTGAAATTAGGACTTCTCAGGCAAAAGCTGTGAGAATTAATGAACAGGGTAACCACACTACAAGAAATAACAAAGGACAATTTTCAGACGGAAGAAAAGTGATCCTAGGTGGAAATACAGAACTATAGAAAGGATTGGATATCACTAGAAATAGTAAATAAGTGGACTTTGGCCAAATAAATATGGTAAAGTTTTTTTTTAACCAAAAACCTAATGGGCAACAAATATAATCTCTTCAACATATGATTCTTGGAAAACTGGATATTGATATAGAAAAATTAAAAAGAAAATGGCTTTTATCTCACATAATATCAACTCAATATTGATAATAGCTATGTAAAACTATAAAGATTTCAAAACAAAAATTATCCTTCCACTTTATGAGTAGAAAATGAAAAGAAAATTAAATTCAAAAGAAACAGAAGCAATGGAATAAAAGTGTAAAGTAGAAGTCAAAGAAATAGAAAGAAAAAGAAAATAATGAAACACAAATTCTCAAGATCTCTGTAAAGGTCAATAAAATTGACAAATTTCTATCCAGACTGATCAGGAATATAAGAGCAACGATATAATCAACCAATATCAGAAATTAAAGATGGGACATCACTATAAACACTAAAAATATTCAAAATAATGGGGGCAGCCCGATGGCTTAGTGGTTAAGTTCGCACCCTGCGCTTTGGCGGTCCAGGGTTCACTGGTTTGGATCCCAGGCGTGGACCTGCGCACCAATTATCAAGCCATGCTGTGGCAGGCACCCCACATATAAAATAGAGGAAGATAGGCATGGATGTTACCCTAGGGCCAACATTTCTCAGCAAAAATAGGAGGATTGGGAACAGATGTTGCCAATAGACAAATAGACAATTTCCTTGACAAACATAAGCTTTCTAATAATATATTAAAGCCTGATATCTATTAATAAGTAGTTCTGTATTGATTAAAATTGTACAAGTAAAAATTTTTCCTACAAAATAAACTTCAGGGTGATTTGTTGGTGCTGGTGAGTTATATAAAACACTTAAGGAAGAAAAAATATCAATCTGTACAATTTTTTTTTCAGAAAATAGAGATGGAGAGAACATTTATTAACTCCTTTTTATGAGACATGTATAACCCAACTTTCAAAACCAAAGGTATTGCAAAGAATCTTTAGGCCCAGATAATTCATTACATGAAAGCATAAAGCCTTAACAATATGTTAGACAATTGAAGTCAGTGAGATATAAAATGGATAATATGCTACAATTGAGGAAGTTTATCATATGAACGCAAAGTTTGTTAAATATTTTTAAAAATACTAAGTAATGGCAATTCACCAAATTACAGCATACAGGCAAAAAATATGAGTGAATAGATTTAAAAAACGCATTTGACAAAATTTAACATGAATTCATCATAAAAATTTTCAATAAGGTGGGGCCGGCCCGGTGGCGCAAGCGGTTAGGTGCGCGCGCTCCGCTGCGGCGGCCCGGGGTTCGCTGGTTCGGATCCCGGGCGCGCACCGACGCACTGCTTGGTGGGCCATGCTGTGGCGGCGTCCCATATAAAGTGGAGGAAGATAGGCACCGATGTTAGCCCAGGGCCGTCTTCCTCAGCAAAAAAAAGCAGGAGGATTGGCAGATGTTAGCTCAGGGCTGATCTCCTCACAAAAAAAAAAAAAAAAAATTTTCAACAAGGTAATAACATAAAGGAAGATCCTCAACCTAATAAAAGTCATCTACAAAAATCTGCAGGTAGCATCATACCCAATGTTACTGCAATAAACAAAAAATTAAAAAAAAAAAAAAGACAAGGCAAGATGTCTATCTTCACTACTTCTATTCAACATTGTACTTGAATTCCTAAACAGTGCAATGAAAGAATAAAAACACCCAAAGAGTTACAAAATAGAAATAATGTCAATTCTCTTTATTCACTTATGATACATACACATGTGTAGCATTTCCCAACAATCTACAAAACAGCTACCAGAACTAAAATGCATGTCTAGCAGAATCAGATGTCATAAGATCAATAGACAAAAATCAAATGTATTTCTGTAAATTAACAATAAACAGTAGGAAATTGAATTAAAGATAATTTATCATAACCTGAAATTAAATATATATGTATATAATATATAGGTACATTTAACAAATTATTATTAGTCTTATATACTGAAAAATAAAAACATTGTTACAAAAAATTTAAAAAGAACTTAGTACATGTGAGATATATCATATTCATGTATTGGAAGACTCAAAATTATTATAATGTAACTTGTCCCCAAATTAATCTAAAGATTCAAATTAATCTCATTCAAAATTCCAACAGTTTTCTTTCAGTAGAAATTATCAATCTGATTACAAAATTCATATGAACTAGGCAAAGCAGTCTTAAATAAGAACATCAAAATTTGATGACTTACAGCACCTGATTTTCAAACTTAAAGCTACAGCAATCAAGAAAGTGTTATATTGACATAAAAATAGACAAGCAGTCCAATGGAACAAATGAGTGAGTCCTTAAATGGACTGTAGTGTAAAGCGTCAATTAATTTCAGGAAAAATTGTCCAGAATTTTATCAAAATATATATGGTCAAGTTTTTTTTACCCTAGAAGAATTAATAGGGAAAGGAGCCAGGGTAATTTAATGGGGAAAAAGATAGTCTTTCAACATATGGTCCTTGAAAAACTGGATATTGATATGTTAAAAAGGAACCTTAACACTTATCATGCACCACGCAATAAAATTAATTCAAAATTGATCATAGCTATGCCAAACTATAATATATTTAGAAAAAAAAGAATAAAGCATAGAATAAACATTCTCATCATTGGTGTAGTCCAATATTCACTAGATATATTACTAGAAGTACAACCCATAAAAGAAGTATTTGTTAAATTGAATTTCATCAAAATTAAAAACTTTTGCTCTTTGAAAGACCTTATTAAGGAAATGAAAATGCAATATGCAAACTGAAAGAAAATATTTACCATGCATATATACAGAAAAAGTATGTGTATCCAAAATGTATAAAGAACTAGAATTCAACAAGATGACAAATAGCACATGAAAAGATGCTCAATTATATGTCACTAGGAAAATGCAAATTAAAAGCACAGTGAGATAACACTACATCAGAAAGTATGTGACAAAGACCAATAACAGTAGATTGAGGTGTAGCAACTAGAAAGTTTAGATTGCTGGTCAGAATGCAAAATTTTGCAAACACTTTGGCATTGTCTTTTGAAGCTAATTTTATACTCACCATATGGCCAAGTGATTCAACTCTAAGGCATTTACCCAAAAGATAAAAAAGTACATGTCTACACAAAATTTACACATTAATGTTCACAGCTGCTTTAATTTATAATAGCCCCAAACTGGAAACAAACCAAATATAAGTCAACAGATGAGTGGACAATCCAATTTCAGAAAATCTATAGAATAGAATTCCATTCAGCAATATTGATATATAATGTATATGTAAAACTGACACATGAAAAATCACAGTACATCTCAAACCATTATAGTGATTTTTTAGAAAACCAGGTAAAAACAATTTTACTGTGTGATTCCATTTATATGAAAATTTATATAAAATTTTAAATTTTTAATTTCCATTTGTACGAAAGTCTAAAACAGTTAAATTTCATCAATAGTGATAGAAAAGAGATAGTAGTTGCATGGAGCACAGAAATGGATAGATTAACTGGCAAACAATCTTTTTTAGGGAAATGGAAATTTTCTATATCTTGATTATGATAGCAGTTACATGGATATACACATTGTGAAAACTCAGTGAACTATACAATTAAAATATATATATTTAGGTGTCATATATATACATTATAAATATATGTTTATGTGTGTGCATATATATATAAAATCTCAATAAAGTTGATTAAAAATAAAAACGGGAAAATATGATTTAAGTCTGCAGCTGAGTAGCTATCATTCTGCTGCTTCATCATAGAAATTGGGAGGCCCTGAGCCCTCCTTTTATTATATACTGTGCCTGCCCCTTTTACTTCAAGCTGGTTGTGGAGTTTTCTTTCATACAAACTTCTTAAACCCTTTATTGGCTTCCTATGAATATAATTGGGATTCATACCATGCTCCAAAACTCCTATCCATACATCTTTTTGAGATAGGTCCTTTTATACTTTGGTCCTTGTGTGAAACAGTTACAGCACAATATGCTGATGATTCTTAGAAGCGCTTTTGTCAATTCTAGCTGAATCTACTATCCACTACCTTAAATCTTCCTGAATCCTTAAAAGGAAGTCTTATACCCACATCCTGATTTCCTCTATACTCTGATGTCTTTTATTACTTCCAGACTCTTCTATGGATGAAAACCCTTTTTTTTTATTCTTCAGCCATAACACCCTGAGTCTTCTATATTGCCACTAATTTTTTTACAAACTGAATACAACTGAAGCCATAATTTTTTTTTTTTTTTTGTCAGGAAGATCAGCCCTGAGCTAACATCCATGCTAATCCTCCTCTTTTTGCTGAGGAGAACCGGCTCTGAGCTAACATCTATGAAGCAATAAATTTTTAAACAAACTCAGCTGAGAATTTCAAAGTGGTTATGGGCATCAAAGTGTGAATCACCAAGGAGAAAGATAACAGGCACCTATTTTGACATCTGCCCTGCTCTTACCATCCCATCATTGCCTTCTCTATAACTCTTTAAACAAGAGGGATAACTCTTAAATTCTTAAATAGAGGGCACAATTCTTCCCTATGAAAAATCCACTTTCAAAAAGGAGGATGACCTAGGGCAATTCAGACAGAGAAGATTAAAAGAACAAAACATTTAGAAAGAAATACATTCAAGACTGCAGATCCATGAACCTCTTTGGGACATTTTCAGTTTCTTAATTCTACCCCTTTTTTTGACATTACTCACTCTATACCCCTCCTCTCTCCTGTTACCTCCCATCCACCAAAATGTTTTCCTTCAGGAAGAGATTGCTTCCCTAAAGCAGGGGTCTCCTGGCAAAATGGTAAATAGTGTAACACAGGAGTTTCTTAGTGAAAGAGTAATGACAATATTTTATATCTTCTGCCTACGTGGTTTAGAATTTACATCATACTAGAAATATCTCTATCATCTCTATTCTTTAGTTCATAAATTCTAAAAAATACAACACAAATACTAATTAAGCAATACCAAGCCAAGTCACATAATAAGGACAGAGGAGAAATGAGACTAGTTATTAATCTGGTTACGGTGTGAGTATGGTGTGTGGTGAGGGTGAAAGGTACGGATTGGTGAAGGGAAATGACAATGACGAAAGTACTTGAGAGTCGGAGGGATAAGTAAAGACAGAATCACTTTAATTTTTCTTTTTCTCTGTACCTCTCTTTTGTTCTTCTATTCTTTCTCCCTCTTTTCCTTCCTTCCAGGGAGAAGGTCACTCTGATGAGACGGATGAGCAAAAATCAATGGTGGCTGGCTCCTGGGTGACATGAGTCAATCCATCAGACAGACTGGTGGCAGTCCCTCAGCCTTCACAGTCACCCCCACCCATGCTGGCAAATGTCACATTTGGAATTCATCTACATAGCTGGGTAGCACTCCCTGTGGAGTTACACTGAACAATTTTGCAGCTGTGACAGCTTGAAATAGAAAAGCTAATGCAGCCTTCCTCACCGCCTTCTTTTCCTAAACTCTGGGAATTCCTGACAGGGAAAGAATGAGGATCACTTAAAATGGAAGGAAAATGTGTGTAAAACTCTCTGGTATTTTGTGGAAAATATTACCAGGTATCTTGCATTTCTAATTTAACATTCCTTGGCTCTATTTTCTGCACCCACCTCTGACTATATTTACCTGCTTTGTTTCATTGATTAGAAAGAATAGTACTGTTGGGTTCATTAATAGGTACATCGCCTTTGCCTTGTGGGAAAATAGACTTAAATAACTTTCCTGAAGTTTGACAAAATGGAAAAAGCTTTCTTCACTCCTACTTGTTCTATGTTTCCTTATATTTGTATCTCTCTCTCCTTATCTTTATGTTCCTGTCTCCATCTATCCCTCTTCTCTCTTTCTCTCCACACATACAGACATGCATACATATACACATGCATATGGCACGGTACATTCTGAAATAGAGGCCTTTGAATCATTCTCCTAAATTAATTTGAATTTTATTTATAGAAAGAGTAAATGGTAGTAGAGTTAGGTGTATATTTATTTATTTAATGTTTAAGATTTATTATTTAATTTATTTTTTTAAATCTTTAATTTTTAAAATTTATTATTGAAATACAACTTACATACAGTTCGATGTAAAGGTCTTAAGTGTATAGTTCAATGAGTTTTCACAAATGTATACACCCTTGTTACCTATAGTCTTGCTAAGACATAATTTTCATCACCCTAGAAAGTTCCTGGATGAGTCTTCCTAATCAATTGGTCCCCCCAATCTCCATGGCCAGTGTTCTGATTTCTGTTACAGGATTAGTGTTTCCTATTCTAGAATTTCATGTAAATGGAATTCATAGGTATGTACCCTTTTGTATCTGCCTGTCTTCTCAGAACTCTCAACAGAGAATTTTTAACCCTCTAGCATGTGCACACTGAGCCTGTAGCAATTCGTCAACTACAGTTTAGGTTTTCCTACACTAGTACTTGTTCCCACAGAGGTTCCTGGATTTCTGTTCCAGTAAGTTGTCATTCTCCGTATCCATCTGTCTGTCTCTTCAATTTCTCGGTCAATGGTTTGCCCTATGACCTCAATTCTCTGATGGATCTAGGAAGAGTTGTTGATTTTTGGTTTGTTTAGCTCTTTTTGTTGTGAGAATGGGAGTGACAACTTTCAGGCTCTTAACATGCCAAACCAGAAACCAGAAGCCTCTCAGTATTATCTCAGCCCTTTGGAATTTATTGAGACTTATTTTATTACCCATAATGTGGTCCACTTTAGTGAATCTTCCATGTGTACTGGAGAAAAAATATGCATTCTGCATTTGTTGAGTGAAATTTTCTCTAAATATTGATTAGATTTTAGTTGACTGATATGCTGCTAAAATCTTCTATGTGTTTACTGATATTTTTAATCGACATTTCTCTCCATCATTGAGAAATGTTGTAAAGTCTGCAACTATAATCATATACTCATCTATATATCCCTTTAGTTTTTTTCAGTTTTGCTTTTGAAGCATGATTATTAAATACATGCATGGTTAACATTGATACATTTCTGATGAATTGACCTTGATTATTAGGAAATGGCTTGCTTTATTTCTGATTTTTGTGTGTGTGTGTGTGTGAGGAAGATCTGCCCTCAGCTAACATCTGCCAATCCTCCTCTTTTTTTGCTGAGGAAGACTGGCCCTGGACTAACATCCATGCCCATCTTCCTCTACTTTATATGGGACTCCACCTCAGCATAGCTTGCCAAACTGTGTGTCAGTGCATACCAGGGATCTGAACCGGCGAACCCCAGGCCACCGCAGCAGAGCACACGCACTTAACCCCTTTCGCCACTGGGCTGGCCCCTTATTTCTGAGTTTTTTAATCTTGAGTTATAATTTGTCTCATATTCATTAGGATCACTCCAGTTTTCTTATGCTTCGTGCTTACATGATATATAATTTTCAGCCCTTATACTTTATTTTATTTATTTATTTTTTTTGTGTGTGAGGAAGATCAGCCCTGTGCTAACATCTGTCAGTCCTCCTCTTTTTTTGCTGAGGAAGATTGGCCCTGGGCTAACATTCATGCCCATCTTCCTCCACTTTATATGGGACGCCTCCACAGCATGGCTTGACAAGTGGTGAGTCGGTGCGTGCCCGAGATCTGAACCGGCGAACCCCAGGCCACCACAGCGAAAAGCACGCACTTAACTGCTTGCGCCACCGGGCCGGCCCCTCAGCTCTGTTACTTTAAACCTGTCTATGTCTTAAGTTTAAAAAAATGTTCTTATAAATGACAATTTTTGATTGGTTGGGGGTGTTTTGATTTTATTTTTTCCCATTTTTATCCAGGGTAAAAAGTCTGTGTTTTACTCAGGCTATTTAGTGCATCTACATTTAATATAATTATTGATTATATCATCCATTCTTTTTAGGTGAATAGAGTATTATATATTATTTCTTCCACTCTTTTTAGGTAAATTGAGTATTATATTTCTTATCTACTTTATTAGCGTTATTGTTTTTCCTCTTTGTATTATATTTCTAATAGTCGTCCTAGAAGTTACGATATGCATGTGTAACTTATTACAATCTACTCCTCAAACAGTATACCTACAGGTAACTTCATTTCACTAGATAGTTTGTGCTTTCATTGATGCATATTTTTCTTCTACATACATATTTTTAAATCTTTTTTCTTAATGTGTTTCATATAAGATTATTTCTGTAACCTAACTTCGTCTTTATCAATTATGTCCTCTCCTGTGTGCATCTCTGATATTATTTTTTTCATGTATATCATCTCCATTTGATTCTTCTTTCTAGCTTCCATCCCTTTGCTAAAATTACCCATTTCTTCACACATTTTGTCAACCTTTTCACTAGATACTTTAACATATATATATATATATATATATGTATATAGTGGATGTTTTAAAGGTTATGTTAAAGACAGGTTACTTTAAATAACCTGTCTAATGATTCAAAAATGTAGTTTATTTCTATGTCTGCCACTGCTGGCAATTTCCTTTCTTGATAATGTGTCATATTATATGGCTTCTTTGTGTGTCTCCTACTTGTTTATTGTAAACTGGGCCTTGTGTGTAAAAGAAAAGTAGGGGCTGAAGTAAATGATATTAAGTCCCAGAAAATGGCACACACCTTCTTCTGTCAAGCTGCCAGCCTGATGGCATGAGTCAAAGTCAGCTGAGGCTGAACTTTGCTCTTGTTATGTAATATTCACTTCACCCTTGGCTTCAGACAATTTGAGGATAAGGTCAGAACCTTCCAATCAGTAGAGCTTGTGATCCACTGGAAAAAATTTGAAGAATTCTTTTTACTTCCCATCCATCTAGTTACCTTCTGAACTGTGGCAGCTCTTGCTCTGTTTTAGGCTGGTTACCAGCTTTTTGGGTCTTTCGAGGGATTCTCTCTGCTCATCAGTCTTGCTCTGGCTTTCTATGCCTCAGAAGATGTCTACTGATATATCTAGTAATTTATTAAAATGAGAAGACCAAAGTTTCATATCTTAGTCCCTCTTCCAATGGTAGTTATATAACACCTTCCTTACTTGAAAATCCTTACCTCTCTTTAAAGCTTGAAGTATATATGATAACCTATATATATATATATATAATAAAATATATATAAAATTATAGGGACTACATTAGCCTAACCCTATTTGAGGACTATTCTAAAGTTTCTGTTTATGTAGTATAGAGGAAAAAGTACAGCTAAGCTATCATATAATTTTATACTCATACTTATTGGTCACTTCTTTAAGCTGAGCCTTATTTTTAAAATTTATTTTTGGTTTGAACTTTGTAGAAATATCGGAATACTTGTCATTTTTTTTAGTTTTCTCTTTTATGTGTTTCTTAAGAATATAATAGAAAGTAAGATAACTTTTTCAGATGGAACAATGTTGATTTGTCTAGTAAATTTAACATTAAGTTGCTATTTTAAGGGATTATTCTTCTCAAAAATAAAAATAATCTTGTACTGAATTATTTCTCAGTGGAATTTCTCTTCACATATACAAAATAACGGATTACATTTAGGCATATTCCTTTTAAAATAAGTAAGCCATGGCCATATGTCCTTGCTATTTTAGAATATACTCACATGATATAGGAACCTTAAGGTGAGAAATAGTCAATTTTTCTCATTAAAAAGGAATCTGGACAAAAAGTGTATTGGTTGGAGAAAACTGGGCTGGTAACAAACTGAAAATTTTGTTAAAGTTTATTCCTTTCCTATCTGTACCACAAAAATCTTCATTAATATTTATTGATACAACTAAATGAGTTATATATCAGGTTTATTGACTTTTCCAAAAGCTGTTATGATGCCTTCTCAAATTAACAATGCGAAACCCACTAACTCTATTTTACTTTATGCCAGATGTCAGTTAAAACACCAGCATCTGAGAGGTTTCCATGAATCAAATTTTACTAAATTTTCTGGACTGTTCTGGAAGATGTACTGCTTAGCGATAAATTTGTACTTTCATTGATGCTGTTGGGTGTGTGTGGTGAGTACAGTAGAAGAAGTGGTGGTTGAATAAAGCTGCTGTAAAAAACTCAGAGGGTTTCACACTGTTTCACGTGCATGTAGGCAGGACGCCATGGCTGGATAAGAGAGACTATTCAGGAATCTCTTGAGAATATTGTACTCTTTTGATGACTTCTACTAAACTTCAAAATCCCACCACGACTCCTGTCTTATCATGATCCAGAGCACTTTCAAATTACATGCACATAGCGTTTCTTCTCCAATTACATCTCCAGGCCAACTTCTATGCAAGATGCCATCAGCTTATGCTGACCAAGAGAAGAGCAGAACATCTGAGCACTGGCGTCAATAGAAATCTCCCCGACACTTATTATTGGAGATTATATGCTAAACCTTTTCTCAGTTTTCCAAATTTAGTTTGTATATTATCAAGTTTGGCTAAAACTAAGACAAGAATGAATTTTTAAGTCAACTAATGGAGAAAATTTTATATGAAAATGTAAGTATAAGGATGGTTCTACCAGAAACTCCCAAATAGTTATAAATTCCCCTCATGTTTACCCAAGTGAGTATTTCCTCCTTCAATTCCGTGCCTTACATATTAACTGTCATTTATGCCACTTATTGACTTCTTATGGTTTTGTTTTCACATATTATGTGATGTACTCATTATGTTAATCCTGATAATAAAGCACTAATATTAGTCAATTATATAAATGAATAATCTAAGATTCCAGAAGAAATTAAGGTAACAATGAAAGGAGGGAGAAAGATAATTCTTATCATTTCATGTATCAGGCAATGCAGATTATTTTTTCTTTATCTCTGATTTCCTTTAATTCTCATAATTCAATGAAGTACATATTTTCTTTATCATACAGCTGAAGATAACAAGACTTGCCAAATATTACACAGGCAATTGGTGGAAGCAATACTGTCCTTGGAGGTAAAGAAGAGGAGCCCATGTTTCAGAGGGCCCCTCTATGGCCCTTTTCTGACCACATCTCTGTGCACAGGCAAGGAGTCCAGGGCAGCAAAGGGATATGCCTGCTAGAGTTATTATTCCCCTCTATCAATCATGTTCAAGGCCCCTGGAACTCCAGAGTTCCCTGCCCAGTGGTCACAGCTCATTCCATAGCCAGTATGGGTCTTTTCTCCTCCCAAAGGTAAAGCATACCCGAGATTTTCACCCCAAGAGCAAAGGTGGCTGGATTCTCAGGGAACTCAGTTTGGGTGTACACGTGGGAGCATCCATGTACATGCACATAAGACTCCTCACGATACAGCATAGAGTGGGAAGTAAGAATAGAGAGTGTTAGGTCAGAGACTTGGGGAGAATGCTAAGTAGTCTCAATTTGATCCTAGCCTCCCAGATTGTTAGAAAGATATATTTGTCAAGGTAAGGGGAGAGAACATATTTTATTCAACAGCCTGGTAGCTTGATTTGCAATCTTTTAATATTTAGATATATTGCACATAGGCTTTGGGGATCTCAGAAATGGTATGGGGAGGTTTTAGTGGAGGAACCAGGCTTCAAACTGATCTCTTAAATTCCAAGTTCCGAGCACTTTACTAGTAAGCCAAATCTATCTCTATCTTTTCCCTTTGTGGGAGAAGTGATGTGAAAGCCCTACGGATTCCAGTCAATATCTTTCTTATTTTTGTTTTTTCTCTACTTTAGAGACAAGAATTCCGTATTGGAACCTGCTGTAGACTGAATATTTGTGCCCCCGCCAATTCATATGTTGAAATTCTAACCCCCAATGTTATGGTATTAGGAAGTAGGGCCTTTGGGACACGGTTGGGTCATGAGGGTGGACCCCTCATGAATGGGATTAGTGTCTTTATAAAAGAAACTCCAGAGAGCTCCCTCACCCCTTCCACCATGTGAGGACACAGCAAGAAGATAGCTGTCCTTGAACCAAGAAGTGGATCCTCAGCAAACATGGAATCTGCCAGTGCATTTGTCTTGGCCTTCCCAGCCTGCAGAACTGTGAAAATTAAATTTCTGTTGTTTATAAGTCACCCAGTCTGTAGTAGTTTGTTATTGCATCCTGAAAGGACTAAGACAACATCCATGTCTGGTTTCTGGTCATAGAAGAAAAGCTTTCAGAATTTTATCATCAAGTATGATGTTAGCTATGTTTTTGTTTTGTTTTTTCGGTAGATCTCTTCATCAAGTTCAGGAGGTTTGCTTGTATTCCCAGTTTTTTGAGCATTTTTATTATGAAAGGGTGTTGGATTTTGTCAAATGCTTTTTCTGTGTCTATTGAGATGATTATGTCTATTACATGATTGGGTGTTTCTTTTTTCCCTTTATTCTATTAATATGGTATTTTGTATTGATTGATTTTTGCATGTTGAACTATCCTTACAATTCTGAGATAAATTCTACTTGGACATGCTGCATAGTGCTTTTGATATGCTGCTTGATTCAGTTTTCTAGAATTTTGTTGAGTAATTTTGTGTCTATATTCTTGTAATGTTTTGGTATCAGGTAAGACTGGTCTCTGAAAATGAATTAGAAAGTGTTTCCTTCTCCGAGATTGGTGTTAATTCCTTAAATGTTATAATTCATCAGTGAAGTCATGTAGATTTGGGCTTTTCTTTGTGAGAATTTTTTTGAATACTCAATCTGTAGACTTGTTATGGATCTATTCAGGTTTTCTATTTCTTCTGAGTCAGTTTTGGTAGTTTATATCTTTTTAAAAATTTGCCCATTTCATCTGTGTTATATAATTTCTTGGCATACTGTTGTTCAGAATATTCCCTTATGATCTTTATCTCTGTAAAGTCAGTAGTAATTTCCCTTCTTTCACTGCTGATTGTAGTAATTTGAGTCTCCTCTCCTTTTTTCTTGGTCACTCTTGTTAAAAACTTATCAGTTTGGTTAATATTTTAAAATTTTGGCTTTATTGATTTTCTCTATTGTCTTTCTATTTTCATTCTGGCTGGCTGGGACTACTGGGTTCTCTAAATATGTACGTTGGTATATTGCAACAAATCTGGAAAGTTGTGAACCATGTCTTCCAATTTGTTCTCCTCTCCGTTCTCTCTATTGTTGCTTTCTGGAGTTCTGATATTATGTGTGCTGGGCTTTCTCACACTACCGTATATGTCTTTTTAATTCTCTTTAATATGTGTCCTCTCCCTTCTACAGAGCATTTCCTGTGTAATTTCTTCAAATTATCTGTGTAATTTCTTCAGATCTATTACTAATTCTCTCTTGTTATGTTTATTTTGATGTATAGCCATTTAATTTCTATTGTAATTTTTATTCTAGAGTTTCTGTTTGTTTCATTTTTAAATTTATTGTCACATATTATATTCTTTTTTCCTTTATTATATTTTCAATAGTTTTTCTTTAAGTATATCAAATATATTTATTTTATATATTTTATATAATGGTTCTAATGTCGATAATCATTGTGTGTCTATATCTGTGATTTTTTTCTGATGAATAAAAATAATTGTGGCCTCTTTTCATTTTATATATAAAGATTTGATTTGAGAAAATTTTTTTGAACACTATCAGTAAGAAACCTTTGAGGCCTAGAAGTAAAATGTGTTTCTTTCTAATATGTCTCTCTCGCTCTGTATTGCGTGTACACACATTCTCTTTTACTTATTGTTATTTTCATTTTTGTTTTTTCTAGAAGCTAGGAGGCACTACCAATCCAAGATTGACATAAACCAAATGTTTCGCTTGGATGTGAATTCTAGATTTTTCTTGTTTTATCCTCTAAATGTGCCACCTATCAGAGGTTCTTACATTAAGAATTTCTTCAATGCAATTTCTCACCCTGCTCAGGAATTTAGATCTGTCTCCTGTCTCCTGTAATGGCTCCTTAAATTTGTGTTTTAAGCCGTCAGAGATTGGCATATCCTCTTGGAGAAATACAGGTTCCAGAGCTTTCTTGCCCTGTAGATTCATGACTTATTTTTGTTTCTGGACAGGACATTATGCAAGAATCTTACATCTTTGCTTTAAATTTTCACTCACCAGAAATGAATTGAATCTACCATTCATTGACATCTAATATGTTCTTGATATTTGTGGACTAGAAAGTAAGCTTTTTCTCATGTAAGAATATATTTTATAACAAAATAGTTTTTATATTTTATATATATGTATACACACATATACAACTATTGCAAGAAAAAGTTACATTAACATTATTAGTTACCATATATTTCATAATGACTTTAAATGCTTTAAACATTGAATTGTGGAATGTGTATTTTAAATTATTTTACTGTACCCCTGGGCTTAGGGACATAGGGTGTAACTAATAAACTGTAAAAATATGAATATTTCTATACACACATAACCATACATATTTAAATACAGTGCTTCTTCTGATTATTCTAATGCCAAGTGAATTAAAATACCTTACCATAATAAGAAACTTGACTTTTTATGGAGACTATTGTGAGAATTCATTATATTACTTGTGAAACACTCATGAGAAATCCTTTTTGTCAAGAAATTCACATCTATTCTAGTTACACATTCACCATATTCAACCTAGAAACATTATTTCTTTGAAACAAGATTCAAGAAGATGCCCCTGGGAAATACAAAAGGCAAGTGATAAACTTTAAAGAATTGCTTAAAAAGTTGTAGAAGTAAAGACTTTGTTCAATTGCCTAGTGTGTTTGTAGAAGCTCCATGCATTTTCTTTAGTAGGCACAGGTAGGATTTGGTTATGTTCTGAGTGAAATCTAGTGATAATTTGAATACAGAACAAAGGAGAGGATACGATGACCATAATCCAAATGTAGAATTGGCCTTAAGGTTCCCCTCTGAGGATTTTAGAGTATGTCTGAGTTGAAGTGCATGTCTGTGCTGCTCCCCTGCCACAAACAGCCCAACAATCCCGGCACTGTTGTCTCAGCCATCATTTACAACGGCACATCACAGTTCCAATCCAAGAGCAGGAAAAAAATAGGATTGTAAACATTAGCAACACGGAGAGATGGGGAAAATCACTTTGGTTTTTAGGAAGGTGAGGGCTAATTTACTGATACAAAGATCTTTAAAGGTGTTACATCTGATATATGATTAAACTCAAGATAGTGTATTTTTTAAACTTCATTTTCCTTTCTTTGAAATCCCATGATTTCTATATGTTAACACATGCTAAGACATAGAGGACTTTTTACATTTTCTGTTGCCGTTCAGCTTCACCATTGCTTTTCTACCATTGGGGTATTACATCGTAGGAAACAGAGCTTCATCTCCCCCCATAGAAACTAAAAATGTCAAAGTCTCATTTTCTCAGGCTCTCTTGCAGGCAAGGCAGGGCACACAACCTAGAATTCTCCAACTGGATATGCGGACCCCATAATTTGAATAATAAGCTTATGACCCGATGCACCATGGACTGAGCAGAACCCATTCTGATTATGGGTGGTGCTGGCATTAGCAGTCACCTCCAGGTGCTAGAGGTAACAATGGGAACAGATCTACTGCGTCGTCCACTGCTGGTGGTATGCATCTGGCTATGTCTCCAGCAGTAGTATTTCCACTGGCTTGATTCTGACTATTGTTTCTCTCTATGTAGCCTCCAAATCTTGTTTGTTAGATTTCCTTGAGGCCTTGTGAATCATTTAATATCCTTTTAATACCTTCCTCTTCAGGTTACATTATTCATATTTCATTTGTTGCTTCAATGATGTCTCTAATATAAAAAGTGATGGGTAATATAGCTTACTCTGTTCTTAGTATTTCATTTGAGAAAACAAATGTATAACAATGTCAGTATGCATTAACTACAAGATTATAGTTTTGTGGGATGATTTTGATTTTGGTTAACTTTTTTGAAGATAGACTATGTTAGGCTCTGTGCTAAGAGTTTCATATGCAACTTCTTATATAATAGTCACAATGGCTACACAAGCTGGGTACTATTATTATCTTCATCTTACAGATGTGAAAATTGAGCCAAAGTTGGACTTAACTTGACCAAAGCTACACAGGCGGCAAATGTGACAGCTTTTCATGTGTTTTCACAAGTTACTGTCATAACTTCAGAGATTCTGTTCAGATCAAGCTAAAGCTCAAATGTACAAACTATGGTAAAGTCACTAAAAACATTGCCTTATATTCAGTTTGATGTTCTATTAAGTGGCTATTATATATTAGGTACAGTGATTAGAGCTAGAAATATAAAACTTATTTATACAATATTCCTATCTTTATTTCACCCTTCAGGTAAAAAATAATGTAAATTAATAACTATTATACATTATCAAATTTTCTATAATAGTGGGGTGTATAAAGTATATGGAAACTCAAATAAGGGAGCAATTATTTCTCCATACCAGTGTCAGGAAAAGCTGCAGACCAGAGAAGACAGGACTATTCCCTTCCGCATATGTGGCATTTGCTGTGAGGGACATTTTCATCAGTGATATCTGTAAGCCGAAAGGGTAAGATATGATGACTCACCAAACACTCTACATCCTGGAGCTCATGCATGCTGTCCAACACAGCGCAGAAGCATGTCAAGTACCACTCCTGTGAATTCCCTCATAATTCTGTGTTGTCAGCAATTTCTCAAGATTTTGTTTTTTGATGATTAACATTGGGAGATAAGAAAAAGAAAACAAATAAATATCAAATTTGTGATATTTAAATGCTATATTAGAGACAAGAAAACGTATGAGCTTATACTGGTCATTTTTTTTTTTTTTTGTGAGGAAGATCAGCCCTGAGCTAACATCCATGCTAATCCTCCTCTTTTTGCTGAGGAAGACCGGCTCAGAGCTAACATCTATTGCCAATCCTCCTCCTTTTTTTTCCCCCAAAGCCCCAGTAGATAGTTGTATGTCATAGCTGCACATCCTTCTAGTTGCTGTATGTGGGACGCGGTCTCAGCATGGCGGGAGAAGCGGTGCGTCGGTGCGGGCCCGGGATCCAAACCCAGGCCGCCAGTAGTGGAGCGCGCGCACTTAACCGCTAAGCCACCGGGCGGGCCCAATATACTGGTCATTCTTGACGTGAATACACAATATTTTAATTACATAGATAATTAAATACTTTCTTTATATAAAGAGAAAGAAGTTTTGTTAATAAGAATCAAGTCTGCATTGCTACTAAGATGGTTTTATGAATAAATAAGTCAGTAAGAAATAATGTCCCACCCCTACAAACACCATTTCAGATGTGAAACCTTTAGGAGAGAGAGAGCAGATAGAAGCTGTGTTAGATTCCTATTGCTGCTGAAACAAATTATGCAAACTTAGTGGCTTAAAACAACGCAAATTTATTGTCTCACCATTTTGGATGACACAAATCCAACATGGGTCTCAGGAGGCTAAAATCAAGGTGTCAGAGGGGCTGCGTTTCTTCTGCAGGCTCTCGGGGAGAATCCCTGTCCTTGCCCTTTCCACCTGCTAGAGGCACCTGCATTCCTTGGCCCTTGGCCCTTTTCATCTTCAAAGCCAACAATAAGGTCACTTTGACTTCTGCTTCTGTCATCACATCTTCCCCTCTGACTCTGTCCCTCCCACCTCTCTCTCTCAATTTTAAGGACTTGTATGATTACATTGGATCTACCCGGATAATCCAGGATGATCTGTCCATCTCAAGATTCTTTACTTAATTACATCAGCAAAGTCCCCTTTGTCATGTAAATAACAGCTTCGCCGATTCTGGGGATTAGGATGTGGATATCTCTGGGGGGCCATTATTCTGCCTACCCCAGAATCCAGAATCGTATGCCTTCCACTTTGGCACACAATTTCTCTCCTATCTAAAGAATCTCTTTTTCTCCCCTGATTTCTTTCCCTTAAATATGCAAACATAGTCTAGAATGTCTCATTAAAGCAAATAAGCCCCTTTTCTGACTTTGTATTTCCCTTCAGTTACTGTCCCCCCAGTTTATATTCTTTTACAACCAGACTTTTGAAAGTGTCTTTCACTTCTTCTTTCCATTTCTCCTCTCTGAATCAACCTCCAGTTCACTACGATCTTATTTCCTAGGGAAGTTTTTTGACAATAACTCCAGTGAGCTCTGTGTACTTAAATCCAGTAAACACTGTATCCCTTCATATTCTTGACCTCTCAATAGTGGCTGAAGCATTCTTCTTGAAATATTCATTTATCTTGGATTTCATGATATCACATTTTCATAGTTTTCTTCTGACCTGTGTGGGTTGATCTCTGCACAATTCACTTGCCAGTTTCTTTTCTCTATCTAGCCAAGTCCTGAGTTTTTCTCCATTCTTACAAGGTTGTTTCTCTTTAGATACTCTCACTCACTTGCTTTAAATACTGTCTATATATCTTTCTTTCTTGTCTTTCTTTCTGAAAAAAACAGGTATATGTTCTTGTTTACTTAGAGAAAAAGGATGATAGTTGTTCACCTCTGTTTTTCACTGAAATCATGTGTAAATTTTCCATATCAGCACGTGCATGTCTATCTCATTTTTATGGTAATGAAATATTATGGATATGCCATAATTCATATAACTAGTCTTTTATTAAGTAGCTCCAATTTCTATTATAAAAGCCTTTTGATAAAGACTTAAATACTGCAATAAATATTTTACCATTGAGGAATGTCATAGAATGATGTTTAGTTCATTCCAAAAGAAAAATGAAAGAGTTTATAATATTAAATATTATTCTGATCCTGTGACCATCCCATAAAGCAGAGTCCAGTAGTTCAGTAACTATTACTTCCCTATGTATTAAAAGACAGGAGGTCAGTCATAAGATAGGGAGTGCGTAGTTACTCAATCACACTTGGAAAGTAGTCAGTTTTTAACTATTTTCTTCTTTTTTGGAACAGAGGTAAGAGCTTTCCCATAAGAACATTTCTTAAAATAAAAAAGAGAGAGAGGGGCAATATTCCAAAAACATACGTGTGTATGGGGAAGAATCCTGCTACATGCTTTGTTAAACTGGCATAGGAGCAACGGCAACTTCTTCTGACCAGCAATGTGGACTAAAACTCAGAATTTTCTGTTGTCACGTCTCTGATGATATCTGCATTTCTCACGGAAGGCAGTTGATATAAAGCGTGGCAGCGGCTTTGCTAAAGGGAACGAGCTCTGCCATATGACTTAGGTCAGACTCAAGGATGCCACCCTGTCTACCTCTGACAAGGCTAGAAACAGACACTCCAAATTCCCATTCTTTGCTTTATAAATGATTAACTGAACTGTTTGTCCCCACTGATCAATGGGAAAAAAATGCATGTCAACCACACATTGGTTAAGATTCTCTTGAACTTTGGCCCGCTCAGCCTAAGCCAACATGCTGCCCCTCCTCAAGTGTTCCTCCTGGAAAATGGGCTGACCTCACACAAAACATTCATCTTTCTAGTACCCAAAGGTTGAGGGGATTTCTTAACCTTACTCCTTTCCAGGATTACAAGGCTCAGGTAAAATTCAATATTGTCAAGAGTTGAGAAATAGATGAGCACAAATACACCCAAGTGATTTTCTTTTTTGGGGGGAGGGGTGGGAGTGGAGAGAAAAATTAGCCCTGAGCTAACATCTGTTGCCAATCTTTCTCTTTTTGCTTGAGGAAGATTGGCCCTGAGCTAATGTCCTTGCCCATCTTCCTCTATTTTGTATATGGGATGCCACCACAGCATGGCTTGATGAGTGGTGTAGGTCCACTCCTGGAATCTGAACCTGCGAACTCCAGGCTGCCGAAGCAGAGTGCACCAAAATTAACCACTGCACTACAATGCCAGCCCCCAAAGTGATTTTCAACTGAGTAGCAGAAGCAATTCAATGGAGAAGTATAGTCTTTTAAACAAATGGTGTTGGAACAGATGGGCATCCATAGGCAAAACAAACAAACAAAAAACCTCATTAAACTTCACATTTTATTTAAAAAATTAACTTATAGATACAAATGTAAAGTGTGTAACTATAACATTGGAAAATATCAGATAAAATCATTGTGACCCAAGATTAGGCAGAGTTCTCAGACATGATACAAAGAGCACAATCCATTAAAAACATAATCAATAAGTTAGACTTCACCCAAATTAACATCTTTTTCTTTGTGAAAGACCTTTGTTAGAGGATGAAAAGACACATCATAGACTGGGAGAAAATATCACCAAATCATACATCTGACAAAGGACTTGTTTCCATAATATACAAAGTATTTTTTAAATGTTACAGTAAGAAAACAAGCAATGCAATTTGAATATGAGCAAAAGACTTGAAAGACACATCAGGGTAGAGAGTATGCAATAGAAAATATGCACGTGAAAGATAGTGACATCTTTGTCCACTAGGGAAATGCCAATGAGAGCCATGATGAGATATCACTCTTATAAGAATGGCAAAATTAAAAAATTATATACTGACGCTATGAAGTTCTGATGGGGGTGTGGATCTCTATGCACTGCTTGTGAGAATGTGAAATGGTTATCGCCACTTTGGAAACAGGTTGGCAATTTCTTACAGAGTTAAATGTATACTATATGACCAACAATTACATTCCTGCATATTTATAATAGAGAAATGAAAACATCTCTACTCAGATCCTACAGCACAGAGCTGAGTAAGATGTAACCTGCCCATGTGATAATATAGAGTTACTGTATGACTCCACAATTAGGTAACATTTGTCCACACACAAATGTGAAAACAATTGTTCGTAGTAGTATTATTCATAATAGTCAAAGACAACTCAAGTGATAAATGGATGAATAAAAATGATATATCCATAAATGGAATATTATTCAGCAATAAAAAAGGAATGGGCTTCTGTAGCATACTCAAATATGAATTAACTTTGATGACATTATGTTAAGTGAAAGAAGCCAGTCACAAAAGACCACATATAGTATGATTCTATTCTTATGAAATATCTAGAACAGAAAAATCTATACAGACAGAAAGTAGGAAGCAGATTCTTGATTGTCCAACGCTATGTAGGTTTTGGGGGTGGGGGAATGGGCAGTGACTACAAATGGATACGGGGTTTCTTTATGAGGTGAAACTGTTTTAAAATTAGATTGTGGTGATGGTTACACAACTCTGTGAATATACTAAAATGTATTGAATTGTATACTCTAAATGGATGAATTTTATGACATGTAGATTCTATCTCTGTAAAGCTGTTAAAAATAGTTTATGTACTTTATCATTTAATTTTTATAACATTCTTCAAATGATAAAATCACAGTGATGGAGACAATTCCATAGTTGCCAGGATGTAGATTGGGAGAAAATTATGTGACTATATATTATCAGTGTACCGATGTCAAATTTCTGCTTTTGATAATGTACTGTCGTTTTGTACAACGTTATCACTGGAGGAAGCTGGGTGAAAGATATATGGGAATGCTACTATTTTTCAACTTCTTTTGAATTTAGGCTATTTCAAATTTAAAAGTTTCTAAAAATCTAACTCTTTGAGATAATGAATCTTATTTTTTGAGAAACTTTCTGACATATTCTGAGCCAAAATTGTTTAAGTCAAAATCCAGTCGAACTGTTGTGTTACTGATATTTCAGTCTCGTGGATACTTCTCTTTCACAACTTAAGACTTGTGGTTGGTGCAGCTATGTCCACAAACTGGTCTGTTTGAGCTTTAAAGTTTTCAGCTTTAAAGATGTTCAGTCAGAAATACTGCAGGTTTAAGGAGCAAATATAACACATTTAGTCACACAGTCTCTAGTTTAAAAGAATGAAAAGGAAAATGCGTAACTCATATTCCTAAGCCCATGAAAAAGCAGAGTCTAAGTAGGGTGAGCAACAATGTGTCGGGAAGACTGCTTCTTGAGTATACGTTGTCTCCCCAGCGTATTTTTTTTTAAATAACAAGATGGGTTAGCTCATACATTGATTTTCCTCATTAGAACCTTATGCTGATTTATTGATCAGTCCTTCACTCCATCTGTGTGATCATGCAAGTTTGAAGGAAAAAAAAAAGGAAAAGAAACTCAAAAATGATACCTGCTGGGCCTGCCAATACAAAAGTATTTTTGACAGTTACAAGACAAAACAGCCGTACTGTCAGAAGGGCTTTGACAGCATTAAGTGAACCATATTGACAGGATATCATGCAAACATCTGGTGGGTTGTCTCAGATGAACGCTCTCATTTCATTGTCAATGTGCTTATGTGTGATGCATTGTGTGGACTGTCTTGAATTCTCACAGTTCCTTGAAAGCAGAGGATCTTACCTTTAGCAAAACCACTGCTACACTTTATATCAACTGCCTTCCATAAGAAATGCAGATATCATCAG
The DNA here is from genome assembly GCF_020826845.1 of Diceros bicornis minor. Classification (NCBI taxonomy): domain Eukaryota; kingdom Metazoa; phylum Chordata; class Mammalia; order Perissodactyla; family Rhinocerotidae; genus Diceros; species Diceros bicornis. The sequence goes on along the minus strand of NC_080778.1, from coordinate 6,193,977 downwards.
AGATGTGACAATAGAAAATTCTGCGTTTTAGCGCAAATTCTTGGTCAAAAGAAACTGCCATTACCCTCATACCAGTTTAACAAAAGATATAGCAGGAATCTTTCCCTGTACACTTTCTTATCTCTGCTCCAATGAAGCAGAAAATAGTTAAAAATTGATTACTTTCCAAGTGTGATTCAGTAACTACTCATTCCTGATCTTATGACGGACCTTCTGGCCCTTTAATACATAGAGAAGTAATACTTACTGAACTACTGGCCTCTGCTTTATGGGATGGTCATAGGATCAGAATAATATTTAATATTATGAAGTCTGTTACTTTATTAGAATGAACTAAATATCATCCTATGATATTCCTCACTGATAAAATATTTATTAATAGCATATCACATATTTATCAAAATGCTTTTACAATAGAAGATATAGAACACTGGAACTACTCAAAAGGAGACTAGTTATATTAATTATGGTGTATCCATCATATTGCATTGCCATGCAAGGGAGGAAGATCTGCCTACGCTGATAGGGAAAATTTATACACCATGATTTCAGTGAAAAACAGAGGTGAATAACTATCATCCATTTTCTCTAAGTAAATAAGAATGTATATGTAATTTTTTTTCATTTTTTTCCAGAGTCATAAGAAAATTAAAACAGTGGTTACCTTTAGGGAGCTAAACTGGACATGGAGTGAGGATAGATGCTGTCTCTTTTCGTTTCATTCCTTTGTAAATGGTTTAAATACTTTACGTAAGTAGAACTCTTCTATATTAATCAGTGTTATGTGGGAACGAAGACTCTGAGCTGCTCTTTGTTTCATTCACTGTATTCTCTTTTTTAAAACAAACAAACAACAACAAAAAGACCCACCTGTATGCTTCTTAGATTTGAAGGATTTTGTCTGTCTTATTCGCTGTTGTGTCCTTTGTGCCTGGCACATATTAGAGATTCCATTAATGTTCATTTCATAAATAAATGACAAAAATTAATAAACATATTTAACATAGCATTAAAGTTAAAATAACAGGTCTATTTAAATGCAAAATAAATAGATTCACTTATACTTACTTTTAGCACATGTCTTCTCCTAAGTGTTTACTCTGGATGATAAGAAGCGATGACATACCCATTAATAAAATGCTTCTAATGCAGAAATCATTGTGAAGTGAGTCATTCATTCAGTCAATAAATATTTACCAGTACCTATTATGAGTTAGATGAAAGAGACAGAGTGGTAAGCAACCACAAATGTGTATATAAACTTTACCATATGAATACAATCATAAATATGAATTGGGATGACAAGTTGTAACAGAATGAGAATTCACTTATATTGGCCTTTCTAGGAAAGTGTCCCTGATTAAATGACATACAGACTTAAATCTAGAGATGTGGAGAAGCAAAAAGGTGGAGAAGCAGAGACAGTTGTGATTGAGAATCACCAGAGGTACAGAGTAAACTCCACGTACCCCGAGAAGGCCAGCATGGTTGGAATGATGAGCTGGAGAGAGCGGTACCACCGAGATCATAGGTGGCCAGTTCAGACAAAGAGTTGCAGACACGTCATAGAATTTATTCTTTAGTCTAAGAGCAATCAGAAGCCACTGAAAAGTTTTAAGAATGAGGATAATTTTTCAAATGCTTTTTCTGTATTTATTGATATGATCACGTGAGTTTTTTTTCTTTAGACTGTTAACATAACGGATTATATTAATTGATTTTTGAATATTGAGCAAGTTTAGCATTTGGAAAGAAACCTGCCTTGGTGGCATATTACCCTTTAGATAGATCGATTGATCAATAGATAGATCTATCTATCTATCTAACGTATACCAATATAAATCTATATCTATCCATCTATGCATATATAACTGGATTTGATTTGCTAATATTTTGCTGAGGATTTTTGTGTACATGTTTTTGTAGGCTATTGTTCTGTAGTTTTCTTTTTTGTACTGTCTTCATCTATTCTTAGAATCAGGGTAAAGCTGGTGTCATAAAATTAGTTGAGAAGTGCTCATTCGTAATCTATCCCTGGCAGAGATTGTGTAGAATTGTTGTTGTTTCTTCTTTAAATGTTTGCTAGGATTAAATCTTCTTGAAAGGGGGGTTGGCAATGTGTAGTTGTCAAGGAATTGGTCCATTTTATCTAAGGTGTCAAATTGATGTACGTATAGGTGTTTGTAGTTTTCCCTTATGATTCTTTTAAAGTCTTTGGGGTCTCCAGTAATATCTCTTCTGCATGACTCCTGGTATTAGCCATTTGTGTCTCCTCTCTTTTTTCGTTGACAGTTTTGCTAAAAGTTTATCAATTTATTGATATTTTCAAAACTGTAGGTTTTGGTTTGATTGATTTTTCTATTATTTCTATGTTTTTAATTCTACTGATTTCTGCTCTATCTTAATTATTCCCTTCCTTCTATTTGTTTTGGGTTTATTTTGTTATCTGCTTTCTAGTTTCTTGAAGTGGGAGCTTAGATGATTAATTTGAGACAGCTTCATTATCTTTAAAATGCATTTTAAAATAAGGAGGAAAGTCTTTCTCATGGCTCTCACTTACCAATTCTGGTGCTCTCAATTCCTTTGGATAGGTCCATATTTCTATCTGGTATAATTTTCCTTTGGCTGAATGACTTTCTTTGATATTTCTTTGGTTGCTGGTGAGGAACTTGTTCAGCTTTTGTACATCCAAAAAAATTAATTTCATCTTTATTCAAAAAATTAACTGCATATAGAATTCTAATTGTTTTCTTCTTATATCACTGTGTATGTGCTCATCCATGGTCTTCTAACTAGCATTTGTTTTTTTTATGAGATGAGAACTCTCATGTACTACTTTTCCTCTTCCCTCTGTAAATAATGTGTCTTTTGGATTGGTTCTTTTAAATATTTTTTCCCACTGGCCTTAAACAATTTGATTATGATCAGCTTGGTACTTGTCTTCATATTTCTGCTGTTTATGGTTCAATGAACTTATTGGCTTTTTGTATTTATAGTTTTTATTAAATTTGGAAAAGGGCCGGCCCTGTGGCTTAGTGGTTAAGTGCGCGCGCTCCGCTGCTGGCAGCCCGGGTTTGGATCCCAGGCGCTCACTGGTGCACTGCTTCTCCTGCCATGCTGAGGCCGAGTCCCACATACAGCAACTAGAAGGATGTGCAACTATGACATACAACTATCTACTGGGGCTTTGGGGGGAAAATAAAAAAATAAATAAATTTTGAAAAAATTTGGCCTACTGAGTATTTTCTGCATTCCTCTTTTCTAGGATTCCAATTATACACATATTTGGCCTCTTGGTGTCTCACAACTTACTTTTCTTCACAGTGTTTCCTTTTATTTTATTTCACTGTGTTTCCTTTTGGATTGTTTCTTCTGCTATGTCCTGAATTCATTGATCTTTTTTTGGCAATGTCTAATATGCTGTTAATCCCACTAAATATATATTTTATATGAGACATTGTATATTTCAGCTCTAGAATTTTGATTTGAGTATTTTATGTACTCCAGTCTATCCTCAACATACTCATAGTTTCCTCTACTTGCTTCAACATGTAAAATGTGTTGAAAATGTAATGTCCCTATCAACTAATTCCATTTTCTGTGCCATTTCATGGTCTTCCTATTGACTGATTATTCTCCCAATTATGGGTCATTTTTCTTGATTTGTTACATGCCTGTTTTTTGATCAGATGCCCGACATTGTGAATTTTACTTTGTTGGGTAGTATTTTTCCCCTATGTATCTTTTACTATATTTGAGCTGCATTCTAGGATTCAGTTAAATTGCTTGAAACCAGCTGATATTTTCTAGGCTTATTTTTCAACACTCTTAGGTGGGAGCAGAAGATCCTCTATTCTAGAGCTAATTTAGCCAAAGCACTGAGGCAATACTCTTCTGAGTACTCTATTCAGTGTACCGTGTGTTGGCATGTCTTCCTACTCTGCCTGATGAGAACACGCACTATTCTTACCACAGTGTGAGATCTGGATATAGTTCCACTGGCTCATTTCTATCTGTCTTTTCCCAGTCTTGAGTACTGTTCAGTACTCAGCTTGAGTCTCAAGAAAGACACCTCCTCAAAGCTTCAGATCTCTCTATATTGCTATCCTCTCTCTAGTAATTGGCTTCTTGGTTTGTAGCTGCCTGTCCTCTCTGAACTATAAACTCTGGTTCCTCAACTCAGGGAGGCCACCAGGCCGTTCATGGGTTCCCTTTCCCAGTACTGCAGCCTGGAAATTCCCTCTAGGCAGCGAGCTGAGTCAACACTAGTCATTCATTTCCCTTCCTTCGAGGATCACTGTCTTGTGCTGCCTGTTTCCAATATCTGAAACAATTAAAAAAAATTTTTTTTGGTATCTTGTTCAAAACAGAAATTCAAATCCAATCTATCATGACCAGAAGCAAAATGTATGGCATTCCAATCTTGACCATTATAACTTTATCATATTTTTTCTAGCTGGTAGAATCAGAGCCTTATCTTCTATGAATCTTTTTTTTTTTAATTTCTCTAGTGCCTATACCTTTTTTGAGGATTCTGAATCATTCTGTCAAGAATCCATGCCTGACCCAATACCCATCCTAGCTCAACAAAGACACACACTCCCATAGAATACTGATTGATGATAGAGAAGTTGGAAATTTATTTGGCTTTTACAGTGGCTTCAGGTATTTCTTAAGCTTCATAAAGAGACCAGTATTCAGTCAATCCCTGTGCCCTTAAAGATTCTTTCTTCTCTCTTGTGTTTCTCTCATACTGTGTAAATTCTTACTATATGAAACAACGTCAAACTTCATAACTTCCAAATTAATTGTATACTCTTTATCACATCATCAAGAGAAAGCATATAAATTCTATTATTCACCAACTTCAAAGGGGAAGAATAAGGAGAAAATCCAAAATAAACTGGAGATAACAACTGCTATAGATAAAAACTGGGATGTGTTGGAATAGTACTGATGAAAGCTTTTATAGCTGTTTGATAAAGAAAACCTTCCTAACTCACTCAGATCTGCAACAGAGATGAGTAATGTGATTATTCCCAACTCCTGGCAATAAAAACTATGTTACATCCCACAGGATCACATATAGTATTTATTTTCTTTCTCTGAGTGCACTAATATACACTTCTTTTCATAGAAAAACTATTCAACTTCCGTCATTTTTCCAAGGCTGATTCTTTACGCACCCTTAACAATTAGACAACAAAGTACAGTGACTACGACAAAGAGCCAAGATGCATGGAGGTCTCAGCAGAGGTCAAAATGACTTGCAACGTGAAGAGAAAAGGGGACAAAATGGATACACTTTTCTCTTTTAAAGGGACCAAATAGGTCGGAGTGGCATTCAGAAAAACACACAGGGAGATAGAGACACAGCTTCCATTAATGTGATGAGATCTCTCTCCCTAATGTCCCTCCCTGCCCCCGCATTGTGCAGTGATCTTCTGATGCTCTTGTATGTCTGCTGCAGTGTTGCACAAAGTGAAGAGCATACAAATAAAACAGTGCAGCTGTCACCTTCCTGTCTTCTGAAAATGGCATTTTAACTTATCTTTATGACCTGAATTTAAGTGCTGAAAATGTCCTGAGGAAAGACTATGTCAAAACAAACGACTGTTCTTTCAATCTTTTAACCCTCTACACCAGAAATATTAGAAAATATGTATAAATATTATATAATGAATTGAAATGTATTGTTGGATCAGGAAAGTAAGACTAAAAGAAAATAGATTCCATCTTAAATTTTTTTAAAGAAAAAGAAAGAAAAAAATGGATTATTTTAGGCGTGGAGAAAAATATTGCCAGACTTCAGCAAATAGTAAAACAAATTCTGGTGAGTGATGTCATCAAGATGGTGACAAGAGTCCTTCCTGACTTCAGTCCCTTCAATATAATAAAGGACACATGTGCCATGTTCAGAGCTAATATCAGACTCAATGGTGAAAGTTTAAAAGCTTTTCCTCTAAGATCAGGAATAAGACAGCATGCCCACTCTCATCACTCCTATTCAACCTAGCACTGGAAGTCCTAGCCAGAGCAATCAGGCAAGATAACATAACAAAAGGCATCCAAATCGGACAGGAATGAGTAAAATTGTCTTTGTTTGCAGATGATATGATCTTATATATAGAAAAATCCTAAAGGCTCTACCAAAAAACGGTTAGAACTAACAAACAAATTCACTAAAGTTGCAGGATACAATATCAACATACAAAGTCAGTTGTTTTTCTATATACTAACAATGAATTAACTGAAAAGGAAATAAAGAAAACAATCTCATTTACAATAGTGTAAAAAGTTAAATACTTAGGAATAAATTTAACCAAGGAGGTACAAGATCTGTATAATTAAAACTGTAAGACATTGATGAAAGAAATTGAAGACATGAATAAATGGAAAGATATCCTGTGTAAATGGATTGAAATAATTAATATTGTTAAAAGGCCCATAGTACCCAAAGTAATCTACAGATTTAATGTAACCTCTATCAAGATTCCAGGGGTCTTTTTAACCAAACTAGGAAAAAACTATCCTAAAATTCATATGGAACCACAAAAGACTCAGAATAGCCAAAGCAATCTTGAGAAACAAAAACAAAGATGGAGGCATCACACTTCCTCACACTTCCTGCTTTCAAACGATGCTGTAAAGCTATAGTAAGGAAAACAGCATGGTACTGGAATAAAAACAGACATATACACCAATAGAACAGAATTGAGAGCCCAGAAATAAACACAGGCCTGTCCAGTCAACTGATATTTGACAAGTGAGCCAAGAGTGCTCAATGGGGAAAAGATAGCCTCTCCAATAGACAGTGCTGGGAAAACTGGATATTCACATGCAAAGGAATAAACCTAGATCCATATCTTACACTACTCACAAAAATTAACTCAAAAAGGATTACAAACTTAAATTAAGATCTGAAACCATAAAACTCTTAGAAGGAAACATAGGAAAAATTTCCTTGACATCGGTCTTGGCAGTGGTTATATGGAAATGACACCCAAAGCACAAGCAAAAGAAGCAAAATAAACAAATGGGACTATATCGAACTAAAAAGCTTCTGTACAGCAAAGGAAATGATCAACAAAATGAAAAGGCAACTTATGAACAGGAGACGATATTGTAAACCACATATCCAATAAGAGGTTAATATCCAAAGTATATAAGGAATTCATGCAGCCCAATAGCAAAAAAACAAATAATCCAATTAAAAAATGGCATGGGGGGATGGCCTGGTGGCATAATGGTTAAGTTTGTGCACTCCGCTTCAGCAGCCCGGGGTTCACATATTTGGATCCCGGGCGCGGACCTACACACCACTTACCAAGCCGTGCTGTCGCAGACATTCCACAAATAAAGTAGAAGAAGATGGGCACTGACGTTTGCCCAGGGCCAATCTTCCTCAGCAAAAAGAGGAGTATTGGCAACAGACGGTAGCCTAGGTGCTAATCTTCCTTACAAAAAGAAAAAAAGCCATAGGATTGAATAGACATTTGTCTAAAGAAGATATTCAAATGGCCAACAGGTACAAGAAAAGATGCTTGACATCACTAACCATCAGGAAAACGCAAATCAAAACCATAATGAAGTAACACTTCACATTTGTTAGAACGACTATTATCAAAAAACAAGAAATAAGAGGTGCTGACAAGGATGTGGAGAAAAGGAAACCCTTGTGTACTGTTGGTGGGAATGTAAATTGGTGCAGCCACTATGGAAAATAGTATGGAAGTTCCTCAAAAAATTAAAAATAGAACTACCATATGATACAGCAATTCCACTTCTGGGTATATATCCAAAGAAAATGAAATCACTATCTTGAAGAGACAGGTGAACCTCCATGGTCAGAGCAGCATTATTTACAACAGCCAAGACATGAAAACAATGTAAATGTCCATCAAAGATGAATGGATAAAGAAGATGTTGTATATTATTCACCATAAAACAGGAAATTCTGCCATTTCCAACAACATGGATGAACCTTGAGGGCATTATGCTAAGTGAAATAAGACAGAGAAAGACAGATACTGAATGATCTCACTTATGCAGAATCTGAGAAACCAAACTCATTGAAATAGAGAGTAGACTGATGGTTCCAGGGGTGGGGGTTCGGGCATGGGGAATATGGGTGAAAGTGGTCAAAGGGTACAAACTTCCAGTTATAAGATGAATAAATTCTGAGAATATGATGTATAGCATGGTGACTGCAGTTAAGAGTACTGTAGTGTATATTTGAAAGTTGCTAAAAGAGTAGATTTTAAAAGTTCTCACCAAGAAAATTAACAAGTCGTTAACTATGTGAGGTGATGGATGCCTTAACTAACCTTAATGTGGTAATTATTTTGCAATATATACATAAATCAAACCATTACATTGGATACCTTAAACTTACAAGATGTTATATGTCAATTATATCAATAAAGCTGGAAAAAAACACAAATTCTGCTGACAAAATTAACAAATATTGGTATTTTGACTACATCTGTCTACATTTGCTGTTCGTGAGTTTATTTAGCATATATTTCAAATAAATGGGTTGTGTTGGTTGTTTTCCGCTTTGTTTTGTTTTGTTAAAAGAAGAGAGGCAGGGGATAATGACGTGAAAATTAGGCCTTTAATACCTGTAATAGGTCTCTGATGATTTTAATGCAGATGGGTGATCAAATATAAAATTTGTATAAAAATTATATTCACGGTGAATTGAAAGAATTGAGGAGAGTTGTAAAGGCAGAGATGACCCGTGAGGTTGTTATACTTACAGTCCATTCCTGTGGCGGTAAAGACCTAAACTGAGGTAGTATGAGGTGGAATGCAAGAAAATGTATGCTCTAAGAAAAATTGTAAAGGGTATGATAATCTCACACTTGTGTTATTCTTTTAAAGAAATATGATTTGTGTTAGAAGCAAGGCTTAATCTATCTGTCTATCTATTTATTCAATATTTTCTCAACATCTACTTATGTAACAGAAAATGTGCTTCTTTTCATATATATTATTGGTAATTCTCACAAAAACTGCAAAATATATGTTATCATCCTCCATTTATGGGTGGAGAATTTGAAGTTCAAAGAAGCTAAGCAATTTACCCTAGATCACACAACTGGAAGTGCAAGGAAAAATTAAATATAATTATTCTGGCCTCCTAATTTCATACTCTTTCTGGTAAGTATACCGAGGAGAATGAAATTTAAGGCGATGAACTCAACATTTACCACAGTTCAAGATTGGGAGGATTCCTTCATCATTGCTTATACATTTTCCATACCCATTGTTTCATGACCTATGGTCTTTATTGAATTGAAATTAAATATGCCCCCCTTACTGTCTATACCCTAACATCAAGTTTTTTAAAGCAGTTCATTATTGTTTTCTCTATATTATGCATCAATTTGAAGAAAGCAGATGGTCAGCAAATATTTTGGATGGAGAATATTAGGGAAAGACATTGAGTTAAGAGCCTAATCTCTCTCCCTCGATAGTGTAGTCGAAAGGTAGTGCTGGCAAGAAGAGTGTTCCAGATGCATGGCTCATTATAAGAAAAGTGCAATTACAAAAAAAATGGAAGACTGACTTTATGATACACCAGGACTCAGCCGTCTAGACAGATAAACTGGATTGTCAATCCAAACAATGCTAGAAAATAAACGCACCTATGTGAAAAAGAACAAATATGATGATTCTAGAAGACTTAAAAATTAATGGTTTCAAATTAGTCTGAAGGAATTTATGAGCCTAGTAAGATGCGTCTCTGGGAGCTTTGGAGATGGCACATTGTGAACTTTAAAAGGATTCCAAAATTCAAGCATAAATCTTCTTTATTCTTCAATATTCTAAATTCAATAAAGCTATTGATTTCACATTTGATTTAATGGAAAAAAAAGATTCATTTATATGCAGGCATATACAGCTTCAAATCAATGTATATGCTTCCCCATTTAAGGATGAAGTAAATACCTAGTCAAGGGGATATTTACATTCAATTTTTTTCCTAATAGCAATGATGAATTGCACTGTGTCATCTACATTCCCAGACATGGCAACTTTATTACCCTTAATGTGCAACTACAAGACAGCAAGGTTAGAGGTGCAGGTGGTGACTATGTACAAGGATTTTTCTAACTGAGAAGGTAACTGGCCCATAAAACCACAGCCTCATAATCACCACTCTAACCTCCAGAGTAACTGATCCAGACAATGAAGACTACAGGAGATACCCACTGAGCTATTAGGTTGATAAATGGAAAGTATTTCAGAATATGGCATCTTGTGAAAAGTAATATAATAATTTAAGTAGTTGCCCATCCCGGTAGTACCAATTTATAGCCAAGGCTCACACAATAGTCTCTTCTTACCCAGAGGCCAAGCATAGCTGAGCTACATCATTGCCAGAGAGACACAAAATAAAGACAGTTAATATATAACAATGATGCAACAAGACAAAAGCAGGATTGCATGCAGAATTTCCAAACTAGCCTTTTACCTATACCATCAAAAGTAAAAGAGCAAGAGAAAATACACTGGAATGCTCTCCTAAATTGTTATTTTTATAAATTATTTAGTTAATCAATATAAATAAATATTACTAAGGAGATGAAATGTTATGTTATCATATGGAGAACATCAAATTTCTTTTATTTCCTATCATATATTAATAATAACATATAACACTTTAAACTTCACAAAATCTATCACCTCACATAAAATATATCCATAGTGTTCTGACTTGAGTTGTTAAAAAATAAAGATCCTGAGTAATACACATATTGGCAGAGATACTTGATCCACAATGAAGACCTTCAATATGAAATATTTATTTGTTAAAAAGCATGAAAATTTATCCATTTGAGAGGGAAATTAATAAAGAATGTCTTCTATTATCACTGCTTGGATTTGGTTTTGGTCTGTTGATCTTACGTAGGTTGATCATTTCTTAATAGAGAGAGCACGGAATCTAGAAGACTAACACCTAGTTAGTTGGAATCCCTGGTTGCATGTCTAACTAGATACGTTTTCCAAAAAATTATATACCTGAGGAATAAAAATTAAATAAAAAGTGGTTTTAATAATTTTGTCATGACTATTATCTGAATTACATGTGCTAACTATACGTGTACCTATATCTGTATATATGTACATATGTGTTTTGTATATTGTATGATATATGTATTGCCTCATAAAAATATATATGTGTGTGTATATATTTAAGGAGATACAAAATGTGTAACAAGATGTAAATAAGTATAATTGCATAGTCATAGATTACAAACGTTCTCCAGTGAAAAGTTAATCATTTCCCTCTCTCCAAAATTGAGAGAAAACTAGAGAAAATAAACAGTAAAGGCATATATAACTTGAACGATACTATCAACTGCATTGACCTAATCGTTGTTTATGGAACACTATCCAACGACCACAGAATACATATTCTTTTCAAATGCACATGGTATTTTCACCAAGATAGATTATATACTTGGCCATAAATTATGTCTCAATAAATTTAACACATTTCTGTCATACAGAATATGTTCTCTCACTACAATGTAATTAATTGAAAAATCAATAAAAATGAGAAATATTTGGATATTAAATGATGCACTTCTAAATAATACAGGAGTCAAAGAAGAAATCATTAAAGACCCTACATAATATTTCAAATAAAATTGAAATGAAAATACAACGTATCACAAATGTGGGACATAAGTAAAGCAGAGCTTTCAGGCAAATGTAGACCATTAAATGCATATATCTGAGAAGAACAAATGTCTAAATTCAATGATCTAAATTTCTACCAAAATAAATTAGAAAAAGAAGAGCACAGCAAACTTAATGTAACAAGAAAGAAGAAATTAACCTAAGTAGAAAGAAGAAAATAAGGAAGATGGGAAGAGATGCCAAAGCCATAGGAAACAGAAAAATAAGAGAAGAAAATATCATAGCCGAAAGTTGGGTTCTTTGGAAAGATCAAAAAAATTGATAATCCCAAACTAGATATAACATGATAAAAAGAGGTACCTAAAATGCAAATATTAGGAAGCAAAGATTTGCTACAAGCATCAAAAGAATAAAAAGAAATTATTATGAATAACTTTATGCAAACATATTCAACAACATAGATAAAACAGACAAATTAATGGGAAATACAAATTACCAAAATGGATGCAAAACAAAACAGAAAATTTGAATAATGCTAAATCATTAAGCATTTAAATTTTCTATCAAAAATCTTAATTGTAGCTGGTGACATTAGTATCGTGGTGGAGTGAGCTGTTCCCAATGTCTCTGCCCCTTCGAGCTACAACTAAAGGACATTCATCGATCAGTGAAGGATACCCACACAGCACACCAGGACACCTGAGAGACTCCAGCAGCTGTATATCTGAAGGTGGATGGACTACTCCCCCGAGGAGGTGGTGGACATGGGTGAGCACCCTCTGGACCCCGGGCAGCCCAGTGCTTGTGTGCGACTACTTTCTTGGCTGTAGCGATCATAGCACTGCTGTGGCCCCGAGGGTGGGAGCGTAGCTCAGCGCGACTGTGGAAACAGGTGACGGCAGCCCTGAGCCCTCTGTGTGATGACTTCCCTGTCTAGTGGGGGAGCCCTCAGGGTCACACAGCCCACAGAGAGTGACACAGGCTTGGACCCAGTGGGGAAGCCCCGCCCACCAAGCACAAATGCCAGTGCTACCCAGGAGCAGAGGGCAGCTGAGATCCCTGTCCGGGCAAATAAGATCCCTGCTGCCGTGAACACCCATAGTACCACTGTGGCCCCAAAAGGGTGAAGCATGTCTCAGTGGGACTGTGGGACTGGCGGCAGTAGCCCTGAGACCCCGTGTGATCACTCTCTCATGTGGTGGGAAATCCACAATCCTACCCAGTTCCAGGGAGAGTCTTTGGCTGCTCCCAGAGGGGAGGTCCCACCCCCCAAGCTCAACGGCTGGTGGGACCTAGGAGCAGAGGCCAGCTGAGATCCCTGTCTGGGCAAATAAGCTCCCAGCTGCTGTGAACACCCATAGTACCACTGTGGCCCCAAAGGGGTGAAGCATGTCTCAGTGGGACTGTGAGAGCAGGTGGCAGTAGCCCTGAGCCCCCGTGTGATGACGCTCTTGTCTGGCGGGAGAATCCACAATCCCACCTATTCCCAGGGAGTCGCTTTGGCTCGGTCCTGGAGGGGAAGTCCTGCCCACCAGGTACAACAGCTAGTGTGACCTAGGAGCAGAGGGCAGCTGAGATCCCAGTCCAGGAAAATAAGATCCCAGCTGCCATGAACACCCATAGTACCACTTTGGCCCAGAAGCAGGGAGCACAACCCCGGGGTCTGTGGGAGCAGGCAGCAGTGGCCCTGAGCCCCCCATGTGACTACTTTCCCATTTAGTGGGAGACCCCACAGGGCCACTGTGATCCCAAGGAGTGACCCAGGTTTGGACAGGCACAGCTGACAGGGATGGAGGCAGTGGGCTCAGATTACACAGCTCCTGCCCCCCCACCAAGTGGCAGCAGGTGGAACCTGCATCCAGAAACAATCACTATGCACCAGCACAAATCCACTCCATCAAATGGTATAAAGAAATGTATTAATACTCCCGACCAGAAGGAAGAAGACAAACACCCAGAAACCAATCCTGAAGGCATGGAAGTCTACAATCTAAGTGACAAAGAATTCAAAATAGCCATCATAAAAAAACTCAATGAGCTACAAGAGAACTCTGAAAGACAGTTCAATGAAATCAGGAACCAAATTACTGAACAGAGGGAATTCTTCACAAAAGAGATCAAAATGGTAAAGAAAAACCAAACAGAATTGTTAGAGATGAAAAACACAATGGATGAGATAAAGAAAAATCTGGAGTCCTTAAACAACAGGGATGACAATATGGAGGATAGAATTAGCAGTCTGGAGGAGAGGAACACAGAGATGCTTCAGATGGAGGAGGAGAGAGAACTTAGACTAAAAAGAAATGAAGAAATTCTCCAAGAAGTATCTGACTCAATTAAGAAATGCAACATAAGGATTATAGGTATTCCAGAGGGACAAGAGATGGAAAAAGGAGCAGAGAGCTTGTTCAAAGAAATAATAACTGACAACTTCCCAAACCTGGACATGGAGCTGGAAATACATGTAAAAGAAGCCAACAGGACTTCTAATTACATCAATGTAAAAAGACCTTCTCCAAGGCATATGTTAGTAAAGCTGGCAAAAGTCCATGATAAAGAAAAAATATTAAGGGCAAGAAGGCAGAAAAGAATAACCTATAAAGGAAGCCCTATAAAGCTTTCAGGGGATTTTTCAGCAGAAGTCTTACAGGCTAGGAGAGAGTGGAATGATATATTCAAAATTTTGAATGACAAAAACTTTCAGCCAAGAATACTGTATCTAGTGAAAATGTCTTTCAGATATGATGGAGAAATGAAAACTTTCCCAGATAAATAAAAGCTGAGGGAGCGCATTGCCACAAGACGTCCTCTAAAAGATTTGATCAAGAAGGCCCTCATACCTGAAAAAAAAGAAACGAAAGAGTTTACAAAGCCTTGAGCAAGCAGATAAACAGGCAGACAACATCAGAACCTGCAGCTCTCTATCAGAACAGATTAGCAAACAATTAATTACAACTCTAAAGATAAAGGAAAAGAAAACAACGAAAATAAATATTATCACTTCATTTTAACCACAAATTCACAACACATAGTGGAATAAGTTGTGACAACAACAGCTTAGAAAGGGTAGAGGAAAGGGATGAAACCTGCTTAGACTAAGAGAACAGGAGGCTATCAGGGAATGGACTATCTCATCTACGAGATCTTTTATACAAATCACACAATAGCCACTAAACAAAAAACCAGAACAAAGACACAAATGATAAATAAAGAAAAAACTGAGAAAACCATCATAGAGAGCCACCAAACTAAGTTAGCAGTCCAAAATACACAGGATGAGAAACAAGGAAAATACATAACAATTGAAAACAAGAGATAAAATGGCAACATTAAGCCCTCATATATCAATAATCACTCTAAATGTAAATGGATTAAATTCCCCAGTCAAAAGACACAGAGTGGCTGGCTGGATTAAAAAATAAGAGCCAATGATTTACTGCCTCCAGGAAAGACATCTCAGCTCTAAAGACAAACACAGGCTCAGAGTGAAGGGATGGAAGATGATACTCCAAGCTAATGGCAAACAAAAGAAAGAAAGTGTTGCCATACTCATATCAGACAAAGTAGACTTGAACATAAAAAAGGTAATGAGAGACAAAGAGGGGCAATATATAATGCTAATAGGGACACTCTACCAAGAAGACATAACACTTATAAATATATATGCACCCAACACAGGAGCAGCAAAGTACATAAAGCAACTATTAACAAACCTAAAAGGAGATATCAACAATGACACAATAATAGTAGGGGATCTTAACACCCCACTTACATCAAGGGATAGATCATCCAGACAGAAATTCAATAAGGAAATAGTGGACTTAAACGAAAAACTAGACCAGATGGACTTAACAGATATATATAGCGAGCACTCCATCCAAAAAGAACAGATTAAACATTATTCTGAAGCATGCATGGAACATTCTCAAAGGTAGACCATATATTGGGAAACAAGACAAACCTCTATAAATTTAAGAAGATTGAAAGCATAACAAGCATATTTTCTGACCATAATGCTCTGAAACTAGAAATCAACTACAAGAGAAAAGCTGGGAAAGTGACAAAGATGTGGAGACTAAATGACATGCTACTGAACAACCAATGGATCATTGAAGAAATTAAAGGAGAAATCAAAGAACATCCGGCAACAAATGAAATTGGAAAATACACCATACCAACTCATATGGGATGCAGCAAAAGTGGTCCTGAGAGGGAAACTCATAGCAATACAGGCCCACCTTAACAAACAAGAAAAATCCCCAATAAGCAATCTTAAACTACACCTAGCAGAGTTAGAAAAAGGAGAACAAACAAAGCCCAAAGTCAGCAGAAGGGAAATAATGAAAATTAGAGCAGAAATAAACAGAATTGAAACCAAAAAAACAGTAGAAAGGATCAACGAAACAAATAGCTCGTTCTTTGAGAAGATAAACAAGATTGACAAACTCTTAGCAAGACTCACCAAGAAAAAAAGAGAGAAGCCTCAAGTAAATAAAATTAGAAATGAAAAAGGGGAAATCACAATGGATACCACAGAAATAAAAAGGATTATAAGAGAATACTATGAAAAACTATATTCCAACAAATTGAACAATCTAGAAGAAACGGATAAATTCTTAGACTCATACAACCTCCCAAAACTGAATCAAGAATAAATAGAGAGGTCCAGCCCCGTGGCTTAGCGATTAGGTGCACGCACTCCGTTGCTGGTGGCCTGGGTTCGGATTCTGGGGGCGCACCGACGCACCACTTCTCAGGCCATGCTGAGGCCGTGGTGCCACATGCAGCAACTGGAAAGATGTGCAGCTATGACATACAGCTATCTACTGGGGCTTTGGGGGGAAAATAAATAAATAAATAAATTCTTTAAAAAAGAAAAAGAAGAACTTTCCCTTAAAAAAAAAAAAAGAATAAATAGAACATGAATAGACCAATCACAAGTAAAGAGATTGAAACAGTAATCAAAAACCTCCCAAAAAATAAAAGTCCAGGACCAGATGGCTGCTCTGGAGAATTTTACCAAACATTCAAAAAAGATTTAATACTTATCCTTCTCAAACTATTCAAAAAAATAAAGGAAGCTGGAACACTTCTTAATACATTCTACGAGGCCAACATCACCCTGATACCAAAGCTAGACAAAGACAATACAAAGAAGGAAAAGTACAGGCCAATATCACTGATGAACATAGATGCAAAAATCCTCAACAAAATATTGGCAAACTAAATACAGCAATACATTAGAAAGATCATAAAGCATGATCAAGTGGGATTTATACCAGGGACACAGGGATGGTACAACATCTGCAAACCAATCAACGTGATACACCACATTAAAAAAATGAGGAAAAAAACCACATGATCATCTGAATAGAGGCAGAGAAAGCATTTGACAAGATCCAACGTCCATTTATGATAAAAACTCTCAACAAAACGGGTATAGAAGGAAAGTACATCATATATGACAGACCCACAGCCAACATCATATCAACAGGGAAAAACTGAAAGTCATCCCTTTGAGAATAGAAACAAGACAAGGGTGACGACTCTAGCCACTGTTATTCAATATAGTGTTGGAAGTTCTGGCCAGAGCAATTAGGAAAGAAAAAGGAATAAAAGGAATCCAAATAGGCAATGAAGAAGCAAAACTCTCGCTGTTTGAAGATGACGTGATTTTATATATAGAAAACCCTAAAGAAACCATCAGAAAACTATTATAAATAATCAGCAACTACAGCAAAGTTGCAGCGTACAAAATCAACTTCCAAAAATCAGTTGCATTTCTATACTCTAACGACGAACTAACAGAAAGAGAACTCAAGAATACAATCCCATTTACAATCGCAACGAAAAGAATAAAATATCTAGGAATAAATTTAACCAAGGAGATGAAAGACCTATACAATGAAAACTATAAGGCAGTATTGAAAGAAATTGATGATGACATAAAGAAATGGAAAGATATCCCATGTACATGGATTGGAAGAATCAACATAGTTAAAATGTCCATAGTGCCTAAAGTAATCTACAGATTCAATGCAATCCCAATCAGAATCTCAATGACATTCTTCATGGAAATAAAACAAAATTCTAAAATTCATATGGGGCAACAAAAGACCCTGAATAGCTAAAGCAATCCTGAGAAAAAAGAACAAAGCTAGAGGCATCACAATCCCTGACTTCAAAACATGCTACAAAGTGATAGTAATCAAAACAGCATGGTACTGGTACAAAAACAGACACAGAGATCAATGGAACAGAATTGAAACTCCAGAAATAAAACCTCACATCTATGGGCATCTAATCTTTGACAAAAGAGCAAAGAACATACAATGGAGAAAGGAAAGTCTCTTCAATAAATGGTGATGGGAAAACTGGACAGCCACTTGTAAAAGAATGAAAGTAGACCATCTGCTTTCACCATACACACAAATTAACTCAAAATAGATCAAAGACCTGAAGGTGAGACCTGAAACTATAAAACTCCTGAAAGAAAATGTAGGCAGTACAATATTCATCATTGGTCATAAAGGGATCTTCTCGTATTCCATGTCTACTCAGACAAGGGAAACAAAAGAAAAAATAAACAAGTGGGACTTCATCAGACTAAAATGCTTCTGCAAGGCAAACAAAATCAGGATCAAAATGAAAAGACAATCCACTAGCTGGGAGAAAATGTTTGCAAACCATATATCCAATAAGGGGTTAATCTCCATAATATGTAAAGAATTTACATAACTGAACAACAAATAAACAAACAACCCCATCAAAACATGAGCAGAGGATATGAACAGACATTTTTCCAAGGAAGATATACAGATGGCCAATAGGCATATGAAAACATGTTCAACATCACTAATCATCAGGGAAATGCAAATCAAAACTACACTAAGATATCACTTTATACCCATGAGAATGGCTAGAATCACAAAGACAAAAAATAACAAATGTTGGAGAGGATGTGGAGAAAAGGGAAACCTCATTCACTGCTGGTGGGAATGCAAACTGGTGCAGCCTCTATGGAAAACAGTAAGGAGATACCTCAAAAAATTAAAAACAGAAATACCTTGTGATCCAACTCTCCCACTTCATGGGTATTTATCCAAAGAACTTGAAATCAACAATCCAAAGAAGCTTATGCATCCCTATGTTCATTGCAGCGTTATTCACTATAGCCAAGATGTGGAAGCAACCTAAGTGTCCATCAACAGATGATTGGATAAAGAAGATGTGGTATATATATACAACAAAATACTACTCAGTCATAAAAAAGATAAAATTGTCCCATTTGCAACAACATGGATGGACCTGGAGGGTATTATGTTAAGTGAAATAAGCCAGACAGGGAAAGACAAACACTGTATGATCTCTCTCATGTTGGAATATAAACCAACACATGGACAGAGAGAAAAGTTTGGTGGTTACCAGGGGGAAGGAGGTTGGGGGGTGGGCACAAGGGGTGAAGGGGCACATTTATATGGTGACTGACAAATAACAATGTACAACTGGGATCTCACAATGTTATAAACTATTATGACATCAATAAAAAATAATCTTAATTGTAGATCCAGCCTTGATGGCCTACAGTTAAAGTTCAGAATGCTCCACTTCAGTGGCCCAGGTTCACTTCCCAGGTGCAGAATCATGCCACTTGGCTGTCAGTAGCCATGCTGTGGCAGCAGCTCACATAGAAGAATTAGAAGAATTTACAACTATACACAACTATGTACAGGGACTTTGGCAGGGGCAGGAGGAGGAAAAGGAGGAAGATTGGCAACAGATGTTAGCTTAGGGCAAATCACCCCCTGAAAAAAAAATATTCATTATAAACTCCTGAGAAGGGAAAGTATATTTACTAACTTTGTACATTACACAGGAGTGGAATAGGCAGGCATTAACAAATAATAGATACTCTTGTTAAAACCATCCAACCAGGGGCCGGCCCGGTGGAGCAAGCAGTTAAGTGTGCGCGCTCTGCTGCGGCGGCCCGGGGTTCGCTGGTTCGGATCCCGGGCGCGCACTGACGCGCTGCTTGGCAAGCCATGCTGTGGCGGTGTCCCATGTAAAGTGGAGGAAGATGGGCACAGATGTTAGCCCAGGGCCGTCTTCCTCAGCAAAAAAAAAAGGGGAAGATTGGCGGATGTTAGCACAGGGCTGATCTCCTCACAAAAAAAAAAAAAAAAAAAAAAAAAAAACCATCCAACCAAGTAACAATAAAGAAAATAAAGCTAAACAGATTCAAAAATTTTACCAGGAAGAAAATCAAGACCTTATGGCTTCACTGAATTCTATCAAATACTTAAAAGATGAATTAAAACTATCTTACACAATCTCTTTCAGAAAATGAAGGAAGAGGAAACAATTCCTAACAAATTTTATGATGCCAACATAATCTTAATTTAAAAATATGATGAAAACATTACAGGAATAGAAAGTTACATATCAATAACCCTCATGAAAATAATTGTGGAAATTCTTGACAAAATATTATCAAATTGAATCTAACACTATAGAAAAAGGATACTATATCTTGACAAAGTGAGATTTATCCCTGAAATGTAGGGTTTGTTTAACACTTGGAAATCATTCACCCATTACGACAGTAAAGAAGAAAAAAACATAGTATTTTAATTATTAAAGAAAAACATTTGACAAAATTCTACACCCATTTGTGATTAAAAAAAATCAGCAAATAGTCGTAGATGAGAACCCCCTCAGTCTGATGAAGGACATTAAGAAAACCCCACAGTTAACATCATTCTTATTGATGCCCTGTTGAATGTTTTCCTTCTCAGATTGGGAGCGATTTAAGGAAACCACTCTCACTTCTTCCACATTCATTTAACATGGTGTTGAAAGTCCTAGTTATTGTAACAAGACAAGAAAAATACATAAAAGGGATAAAGTTCAGGTAGAAAGAAGAAAACCTTTTGCATATTTGATGTGCATGTGTACACACAAGTATATATATATGCATATGTGCGGTCAGAGATTATATTGAGAAATCACTGTACTTTCCTCTCAATTTTGTTGTAACCTAAAACTACTCTAAAAAAATAAAGTCTTAAAAAGGAAAAGAATTCTTAATTCTTTGTTTTAGTCCACGTGTAGCTTTCTAATCTGTGTTCTTGCGACTTTGATACTTTCTCAGCTCTTTAAATGCTTCAAACTCCTCCCCACATCATGATCTTGGCACTTGCACTTACCCTAAAGAAGTCTCACCAAAACCTTTATCTGATTTTCCTGAGATTAACTCACATTCATCCTCCAGGATTTAGGCTAATTGTCTTGGCAAAGCCATTGTTGATACCAGTTCTAGGCAAGGTGGCATTATTATTGCTCTACATTTTATAATGTACACATTCTGAATTTCCTATAAAGCACTTATCATGACTGTGCACTTATCAATAGCACATTTCTTTTTATTGCTTAGCAGTATTCCATTATATGGATATCCCCAAATTACCAGTTGATGGAAGTTTACGTCTCTTCCAGTTTGGGGCTATTATGAGTATAGTTGCTATGAAAAGTTCTTGGGGATATGTATTTCCATTTCTCTTTGGTAAATAGATGTTCCTTATAAGGTGAGGAAATTGTCTTCTCTTCTTTCTGTGTCAGAGTTTTCATCATAAATTAATGTTGAATTTTGTCAAATGTTTTACCTGCATATAGTAAGATGATATTGTTTTATTCTTTTAGTCTCTTAATAAGTTCAATTACATTAATTTGATTTTTTCCTTTGTTTTCGGGTTTTTTAAGACTATTATTTAGAGGAATTTTAGGTTTGCGATAAAATTGAGGGAAGGTAGAGAGATTTCTCATATACTCCTGCCCCCAGACATGCACAGCCTCTGCCATTATCAATATGCCCTACCAGAGAGGTACATTTGTTATAACTGATGAACCTACATTGACTACATGATCACTGTCTTAGTCCATGCAGGCTGTTATAATGAAGTGCCAGATTGAATAGCTTATAAACAACAGACATTTATTTCTGACAGGTCTGGAGGCTTCCATATGGAATCTCTGGAGGTTCCATGATGTATGCATATCTTTTTGTGGCTTGGTAGCTCATTTATTTTTAGCACTGACTATTATTTCATTGTCTGGATGTACCAGTTTATTTATCCATTCACCTACTGAAGGACATGTTGGTAGCTTTCAAGTTTTGGCAATTATGAATAAAGCTGCTATAAACATCTGTGTGCAGTTTAGTGAACAAGTTTCCAACTGCTCTGAGGAAGTCTCAAGGAGCATGATTGTTGGAGAAACTGAAAAACCTTCTTCCAAAGTGGCTGTACAATTTTGATTCCCACCAGCAATGAATGAGAGTTCCTCTTGCTCCACACCCTCCTCAGCATTTGGAGTAGTTAGTGTTCTGGATTTTGGCCATTCTAATACACGTATAGAGGTGTTTCACTGTTGTTTTCATTTGCATTTTCCTGATGACATATGATGTGGAGCATCTTCATATTCTTATGGCATCTTAAGAAGATGCCATCTATGTATTATTTTGAACAAACTGTTATTTATTTGATCAAATAAGAATAAGAAAAAAAAGTTTTTTATTTAACCTTCATGTATTCCTTCTTCAATGTTCTTATCTTATTTATATACATCTGAGTTTCTGACCTATATTATTTTCCTTCTCTCGAAAGAATGTCTTTTAACATTGCATGCAAAGCAGGTCTATTGGCAAAAGATTGCTTCAATTTTTGTTTGTCTGAGAAAGTCTTTATTTCCCCTTCACTTCTGAAGGATAATTTTGCAAGGTACAGAATTCTAGGTTGGTGGGGTTTTTTCTCTTGACACTTTAAATATTTCACTCCAGTCTCTTCTTGGCATGGTTTCTGAGAAGAAGTCAGATGTAATTCTTATGTTTGTTTCCCTGTAAGGTGTTTTTTCCTCTGGTTTATTTCAATATTTGTTCTTTTTCTTTGATTTTCTCTAGTTTGAAAATAATACACCTACCTAGTTTTTTTGGCATTTATCTTGCTTGATGTTCTTAGAGTTTTCTGAATCTTTGGTTGGATATTTGCCATTCATTTGGGGAAATTCTCAGTCATTATTGTTTCAAATATTTCTTCTGTTCCTTTCTCTCTTTCTTCTCTTCCTGGTATTCCAATTATGTGTATGTTACACCTATTGTAGTTGTCCCACAATCCTTGGATATTCTGTTCTGTTTTTTTTTTTTTTTCAGTCTTTGGTTTATTTTTGCTTTTCAGTCTTTGAGAATTTTACTGATACATCCTCTAGCTCAAAGATTCTTTGCCATGTCCAGTCTATTAATAAGCCCATGAAAGGCATTCTTCATTTTTATTACAGTGGATTTTATCTCCAGCATTCCTTATTTGTTCTTTCTTAGGATGTCCATCTCTCTGCTTACATTGCCCATCTGTTCTTGTGTGCTATCTACTTTATCCATGAGAGCCCTTAGCATATTCATCATGATTGTTTTAGATTCCCAGTCTGATAATTCCATCATCTCTTCCATGTCTGGTTCTGATGCTTGCTCTGTCTCTTCCAATTGTGTTATTTTGCCTTTTAGTATGCCTTGTAATATTTTCTTGATAGCTGGATATAATGTACTGGGTAAAAGGAGCTGCTATACATAGGACTTTAGTAATATGGTAGTAAGGTGCGAGGGGAGGGGAAGCATTCTATAATCTTATGATTAGGTCTCAGTATTTTAGTGAGCCTATGCCTCTGGACTGTGAGCTTCACAAGTGTTTCTCAATTTTTTCTCCACCCTTAGATAGGATAGTATGGCTAGAGTAGGCTGGAGTTGGGTATTTCCTTTCCCCAGATTAGTTGGGCTCTGACAATACCCCAGCAGGTTATTCTCTGGGTAACTAATGTCCCCCAAGGGTAGGCCTTGTTACAAAGAACAGAGTGCTTTGGCATGCTTCAGAATGGCTTCTTTACTTCTTCCCCTGCTGGACGCAGGAGGAAATTTTCCTCGGACATTTACTATGGGAACTTGATCAAGCTCCTGGAGGTAAATCTCACAATATGGTAGGGGCTCCCCTATGATGGGGTCTACCTGGAGTTTTAAACTCTCAGGCTTGTCCACACTGAGGCTCCAGCAATTTTTCAATTACAATTCAGTTTCCCCCCCACCCACCCAACACTGGTTCCCACAGATGTTTTGACTCCTGAGGCTCCAGGAAGCCTCAGATCCCTGTATTTGCCTGTCTATTCCTCCAATTTGGGGCAGCAATTTGTCATGTGTCCTTCCTTCTCTTATGGATCTGAAAAGAGTTGTTGATTTTTCAGTCTGTTTAGGATTTTACTTGTTGTTAGGAAGGAGTGATAACTGAGTCTGTACATGTGAAATTGGAAACATCATTGATTCGTTTTTTAAATGTTAAACCAACCGTGCATTCCTGGAAAAGATTTTGTGTAGTCATGATACTGTTGGATTCCATTTACTAAAATTATATTTAGGATATTTTTGATAATATTTTTAGACACATTGGTCTTCAGTTCTTTTTTCTTTCTTATAATGTCTTTCATTTTGCTATTGCTGTAATACTGGTCTAAAAGATGAGCTGCAATGTGTTTCTTCCTCTTATATTTTCTCAAAGTTTTTGTTTATAATTTTTGTTATTTCTTCTTAAATATTTAGTGTAATTTATCAATAAGCCATGTTGTCCTTGAGTTTGCCTGTGGGAAGGTTTTAACTATAACTTGAATATTTTAATAGGTATGGGGCATTCCAGGTATCTCTCTATGTATAAATTCTTTTTGAGTAGACTGTAGAAATGTGTATCTCTCAAAGAATTTGTCCATTTCAAGTATGTGTCCAATTTATTTACAAAAGGTTGTTCATAATTTTTGTATGTCATCTTTTTAATTTCTGTAGTATCTGGCATGCTATCTCCTCTTGCATTCATGATATTTTTGATACATTATGTTTTCACTTTCATTTAAAATGTTTTTTAAATTTCCTTTGTACTTTTTAATTTGACCCCTGATCTATTTAGAATTGAGTTGTACAGTTTCCAAGTATATAGAAATTATCTAGATATCCTTTTATTATTGATTTTTCATGCAATTTCATTTTGGACAGAAAACGATACTTTATAGGATCTTTAAAAATTAAGTTGGTTGATAGTCTTCCTGTAGGCAATTAGCACACTTGAGAGATTTTTGTTTGTTTGTTTGTTGTTTTTTCCATTGGAAGGAGAAAGGAATAGTGCAATCCTGTCGCCTTATTATGTCCTTTCAGCCATTACATATCAGGTATTCTTTTGTATGACTATCTCATTAAAATAGTCATCCTCAATAGATGGGTAAGGAAGATGGAGAAAGGAGTGACAGTGACACTGGGAATAACATCTGGAGACTTTTCTCAAACGTGCCAGTTTACCTACGCCTTGATTCCATGGTTAAGGGCAGGGGGACTTATCCTGAAAATATTCCCCAGACATTTTTGATGCTACTGCCCTCACTCTTTCATGAGCAGCCATATCAGCTCACTTATTGTATTAAAACAAAAAACCTCTCTCCACTTCTCCCTCCTGTATTTCCCCCTCCTTCCCTTTCTTCCATGCTTTCATCAAGAATGGTCTATTGTGTACCTCCTAGGTGCTATACTTAATAAAACTCCTGAGAAGAGTACTGCCCTCAAAGAGTTTTCTGTTTGAAGAGAACACACACAGACACTCCACATGCCCAAAACTTCGCAAGAGAGAATATCATTAAATGACAAGATAGCTGGTACATAAGTTAATTGTTAATAAATTCACGTATTATAGATTGGTTTTTAAGAAAGACTGTGGATTAAGTATAACCGTAGTTAGGTATTAAATATAAATTTTTTGTGTGTGTGTGAGGAAGATCAGCCCTGTGCTAACATCTGCCAATCCTCCTCTTTTTGTGCTGAGCAAGCCTGGCCCTGGGCTAACATCCATGCCCATCTTCCTCCACTTTATATGGGATGCCGCCACAGCATGGCTTGCCAAGCGGTGCATCAGTGCGCGCTGGGGAACCGAACCGGCGAACCCTGGGCCACCGCAGCGGAGCGTGCACTTAACCACTTGCGCCAGAGGGCAAGCCCCAAAATATAAAATTTTAATAGGCAAAATTTGGAATTAAGCATATAATGTAGGAAAGGATATCCCAAACAGAAAGTGTTGAATAAATAACATGTGCAAATATAATAATGAGGATGGTAGGTTGAGCAAATGGTAAAAAAGGAAAAAAAAAGCCCAGCTTTATATCAAATTAAATACTGTAAAATCTGCAAATAAGCAAGGAATTATGCCAAAATATTTATAGTATTCTTTTTCAGTGATGAGATATTTAGATGGTTTTCTTTTTCCTTTTCCACATTTGCTAAGTATTTTTGTAATGATCTATATTGATTTATTCTTCACTCTTTTACATGTGTTCTTAATTACATGCCTACATTATATACAAAGACAATCTCATCATTAATGATCCACATGATATAGATAAACTGAAATTATTGCTTAAATCTAGACTTCTCAAGTCTGAGTTCACTCACTCAAGAAATCTTTCCCTCCAGACCTTTTCTCCATGCATCTATCTTCAATTTTATATTCAAATAAAAATATAATTTATGTGCTTAAAAAAAACTAAATAAGTTCTTACTACACTTATTGTTCTAAAACTTGAGTTTTATGTTTTCTTAATATAATTTCTTACAAATGTTCATATATATGTAGATATATAATTATGAAGCAATTAAAAATAACATGTGTATTATATATATTTATTAAATTTCATTTTATACATATACATATATATATATCATTATTTTCAAATGCTACATAAATTTGGATCCTGCCCTGCCGAGCCCTGCTGCTTCTCTCAGGTCCCCCCAACAGCCTAATTACTGTTCCAAATCTGCTGCAGGTATTTCCTGAAGCACTTTTTGGTTGCCTTTTACCTTTCAGAAATAACTTATAATTTTGGGTTCACTGATGCCACTTTATTTTCCCTTGTTGCTTTGGATTTATCTTTCTAAAAGTGCCACTCCACCCATATCTAGAGATTATATATGGGAAAGAGTTGTAGATTCCTGGGATCAGTCATTCACTTGATCAATCCACATATTAATTTTTATGAAAAAAATTAACTGCTTTCCACAATTTAGAAATGTTACAACCTAGGTCTTAATTTTATAATCTATTTCCCCTCGGGCAGTAAATCTAATCTAATATTGAATGCACAAGGAACAAATTTCAGTTTAAGAAATAAAATAATGGCCCTTTTTACAAAAAGAATCGCATCAAATTACATTCCAGAGGAGAACAAGATAGACATACATGAGTTTTACGTAAGAGGCATTTTCATTGCTACATCGTTATGCTTTCTTATTGTCCACTGGTCTAATCTACTCAACTTAATAAAAGACAAATTAAACCAAAGCAAAAACAGATCAGCCACTTCCTCCTATTTACTTATCTTGGAAGAACATTATTCTTGCCCTAATTTTCTACCCAACTATTGTTCTTATTTCCTCCATCATTTACCTTGAATTTGTTGCCTTTGCTTTAAATCAGTATTCATCATAGGAAACTTGATGTGATTCCATTTCTCTCTTTACTTAATTGTAATATCTCCTTCCCTCTGGTCTCCCTTAAATGTGTTGTTTGCGTCTGATAAGAAAAGTTGGATTAGAAGTGTATTGAAGAGAGAGGGGAGCTCTGGATATATGTAATAGTTTGGATTATTGTGCAGTAGATATTCAATGCCTTCTACCCCACCAATCAGTGAAAGCAGAGGTCTTCTTAACCATGTGATATGGTGCTTGGCCATATCACCCACTTTGGCCAATGGAATGTTAGTGGATGTGATGTGATCAGAGGCCCTAATATGTTGAACAGTATGGCTTTGTTACAGTGATTAAAAATGGGAAAAAATACTCCAGGGAGCTGATTCAGCTTCAGCCTGGGCCCAATAACAAATACTTGGATAAAACTCCTGAGCCAGTTACAGCTGGAACCAAGTGTAGGATACTGACAACCTGAAGTAGGGCTATCCAGTCAAGCACTTCCTACATCAGGCAAAGGACACTTGTCTGCATATTCATGAACATGAGAAGAAGTGCTTATATTTATAAGTCATAGAGTTCTGGAGATGCTTTGTTATGTGGAAATTAATGCTTTCAGAGTAGCTCATAATTTTGGAATGTTGTGGAAGCAACATGGCTTCCTTACTTCCAGTGGAAATAAAATTATAAATGGCCCCTCTGTTCAAGAGTTATTAGATGCTATACTTTTACCTGCCAGTTTAGCTATTACTAAAATCCTGGGGCATTCTAAACTTGACTCTCTGGAATCTAATGGAAATCATCTTGCTGATGTTTCTGCAAGAAATGTGGCCCTTAAAGAAACAAACATCAGCCAAACCTCTGTCATGGTCCAAAAGGATATTTCCCCAAATGATGACTTAGAAAAACGGGCTAGAAAAGCTCAATAATTGGTCTCAGAAAAAGAAAAACAAGATTGGAAATTCAACAATCGTTGGTTTGATGAAAAGAGAAAGCTCTGATTCAGACCAAATAACAATCTAGTCCTACTGGAGACTCTAAAATTCCCACTTCCAACCATTGTACATGCTTTAAACCATTGATCTACTGACAAAATAATAGCATTCATGAATCAATTATCAGTGGGGAAATATTAACATCATCACAAAAGTACCTACCTCACTTGTCCTACTTGTCCAAGACACAACCCATGGAGGCCTGTTTATACTGCTCCCGGACGTTTTATACTGCCTAATGGACCATTCAAGGTTTAGCAAATGAATTTCATACAACTTCCCCCATCTCATGGATATAAATATGTTTTAGTCATGATCTGTATGTTTTTACACTGGGCTGAAGCTTTGCCTTGCAGACAGGCTATTGCTCCTTCTGAGGCTAAAGTCTTTTTGGAAAAGGTTACCCCTACCTTGGCTGCTCCTTTCAAACATCATTGTGATTGAGGATCTCATTTTACTGGTCAGGGACTTTGACAAGTCTGCACTGTTTGGCCAGTTTTACGGCACTTTCACTGAGCTTATCACCTTCAATCCTCCGGTTTGGTTGAACGCACTAATGGCATTATTAAGACTCAATTGTAGAGACCCTCCAAATATCTGTGCTAAAAACATTGCTGTTCATCCTAAATCTCAGATCCACTCCCTTTGGATCTCATAAACTCTCAAACTTTGAGATAGTCACAGGATGCTCAATGCACTTGTCTCCTGCCTCTTTTGACCCACAGTGGATAAAAGGAGATACACTCCAATACTGCAAAGGCCTAATCGCTTCTGTTAAAAATAACCGTGTTTTGGTAGAGCTTTCTTTCGCAGCACACTCCAGGGAGACAAAGACCTTAAGCGTTACACTCTACAATCTGGAGATTTTTTCTCCAGAAGGACTCTCTTCAACCTCACTGGAAAAGCCCCATTAGTTACTGTTAATTAACCCTTGTACCACAAAACTCTTAGGAGCACGTGGCACACCTAAAGAAAGCACTAAGCCCTGACTGGACCTTCACCAGCCACATCATCTGGTGACATAAAAGTAAAGATTTCCCAAAATTGAAGCAGACGACATTTGATGAGAGAACTTTCCCAAGATGTTCAGACCAGGCCTGTTGGAAGTTTGTCTGCCAAACATTTGATGATGACATAAAGTTTTTGATGGTCTCCAGTGTTTATGGTCTTGATAACACATGGACTTTGGGGGAAAAAAGCATGAGACTTCTCCCTCCTACGACTGCTTGTTACTTGAATGTGACCTCAATAGGTTTCCAATCTGTGCAGTTTCTCTCCGACGTGGGACACGATACCCAGGAAAGGTCCTTCCCGGCATTAAGAGACAAAAGGTGATGAAACCAAAAAAACCTGACTTTTGATCAGTGATGCTTTCAGAGGAAGGATCTCAATCAAAAGGGAGAAATGTGAAAGTTAATAAACAGAAACCTCATTTAAAATGGAATCAGGAGGCCAGAAGGGGAGATGTCATGTCCTATAATGATTGCAGAGCCCAACAGGAAGAAAAAAAGACTTCCTCTTCTTGGCCAGCAACAGCTCAGGTGATGAGCGACTGTTACAACTCAGACAATAAGAAACTGCCACACCTGGAACTCCCAGTTTCCTCCAATGGACTCTGTTTACAATAGCCCTCCCATCCTCCTCTTCCCCTCTGTAAAGGAGTTTCTCCTTCCCTTGCTGCTTGGGACTTGCACGTGGCTTGCCATAGTTGCAGACCCCAAATTGCAATTTTTTCCTGATCCCAAATAAACCCATTTCCTGGAGAAATAACAGGCAAACAAATAATATTTGTTTAAGGTCAACATTTACCAGCTACTTCTATGGCAATTGCTGACTAATACACTGTGAAATACTTCAAATGCGTTCAAAATGTAGAAAGCTTTACACAGTATAGGTCTATGCGGAGCAGCAGCGACTCTCATAGTCCTATATGAGAGACCTCACTCATGTTTTTATTCCTTTCCTCATCTCTCACTTCTCAGACCTGGAGCAGTTAAAGATAAGGAAAGAGGAAAAACATATAGCCTACTGTTTGGCTTTTGGCCCACTGCAAATTGACACAAGAAGGAAAACCCTCTGGATGGCAGGACAGGAGAAAGCCATCTTGAAGTCACAAGCTGATAAGACAAGACACCCCTCACAGAACTTGGATGGTAATGTTGTTCTTAGAGGTGATCCAACATGAAGTAGCATCCATAAAAATTTAACACACTCAGCTTTTCTCATCAAGGAACAGTGACGAGCAGATGTTCACCACATCCTTCATCCAGCATAGACATCATCATCATCATCTGTTTGCCCTTCCAGGTCCTCTCCCCACCTTCCCCCACTTAAATAGTCAAGAAATCTGTACATTGATGCCATCTCCAGGTACCCATTGGACTGGACATGAGAGAATGCTCCTTCTAAAGGGAGAGATAAGTTACTAACCTTACAGTGACCACTACAAAAGTGGACACACAGCCTCAGTGGACTTCCTCATATCAATGTTAATATTACCATATAAATGGTTCTGAAAAGTTACTGTAATAAAGAAATGTGTTAACATTTCCTAATTCTACATTTATTTTACCATTTTATAATGGAATCCTTTGTTCATAACAATGAATCCTTTAAGCAACTATTAAAATCCTTTCAAACAGTGCTATGAGAGAAACCTGTGGGGAATCTACACTATAATTAAGACTATATCAGACTTATATATAGAATGCAACGTATCTTGCAGTTTTTCAAAATGAAAGTTAAATAACAGGTATTATCTAAAATATTTTCCTAAGATATAAAACATAACAAAACATCTGAAGAGCTTTTCAATAGTTGTGAAGAACCATCAATCGACAGGATCCAATTGAACTTTATAGAACACCCAACAGCAGCAGAAAACACATTCTTTTCAAACACCTTTGGAACATTCACAGAGATAGATCACATTCTGGTTTATAAAACAAACCTCGACACATTTAAAAGAAATTAAGTCACACAGAGTGTGTTTTCTGACCATAATGGAATCAAACTAGAAATCAATAATAGAAAGACAACATGAAAATCTTCAGACACTTGGAAATTTAATATAAGCCATGGATCAAAAAGAAAACCTCAGATGAAATAATATAATATGTACAACTGAAGGGAAATGAGATTACAACATTCTGTGAATAGGTATTTTTCTCTTTATTTACATTAGGAAGTTTAAGATTGTCAGCAGGGGGTCACAATTAAGTTAACGTAATAATAACAGATATATAGTCATTACACTAGGATTTTTACGAACCTTTCTCATTTAATTGCCTCATTTATTTATTATTTCCATCTTGGTCTTGATTTTATCCACCTCCCCTTATTTTTATCAGCATACCAGAATATACTCACTATAGCTATTATTTAAAAAATATGCTAATACTATCTGCTCAAGTTTGGAAATTAAATGTTGACCAAGTTGTCATATCTGCATTTTCAGCAATTATGGGGCTAAATGCCCATAATTTTTCCAAATTGGTCTCTTTCCTTTTTAATTGAGCCATATTGGCATCACCAAAAAGGTCATGTTCCAAGCTATGAAGTGCTTCGTTGCGGTGAAATCAGAGACCTTGCTTTCATCTTATAAAACGAGCAAAAATAGTATCTGTTCATCTTAACAGCTAAAAAATAAATTTAAAAAGAAAAAAAAGCCTAGAGCATTGGATGAAGTACTAAAATAGAACTTTTATGTAATTTTGTGTAATCGTCTAGCTAATGTCTGCGTCTGTCCTGAAATGAACCCAGCAAATGAGGATAAATTGTGTCCAAATAACTCAATTCATGAAAAGTGTGTTACTTGCTGAGGCAGTATATTACATTTTTAGAACAGTTTTGATTGTTTTAAAATTCTTTTAATTAACCTGAAACCTATTTCAATTTAATTTTTACCGCTTGGTACTTCCTTAGTTTGACTTCTCAGATTTTGGGAAAATCCTAGTAAATCTACATGCATTTTTTCCCACTAATGTCTTTGGTAGATTTTATAATTCCATCTTAATACTATCTTATTGCCTACAGCATCAATGCTGGGCACCTTTGCTAAGGGCTTCCCGATCTCTCCTCATGAGAAAATTGTTTCTATCTGTTGATAACCTCATCTCATTGAAAGAACGTACCCATCTGTCTTTTCATCCCTCTTTTTTAATCAACTGAAACTGCACCCTCCCTCCTATGTCTCTGGCAATCTTTCTGCCATAGCCACTCCTGCTTAGCTTCCCAGCCTCTAAATACATTTAAAAAAAAAAAAAGGAAGGAAGGAAAGAGAGAGAAAGAAAATTGTCATCCATTTTCATTCAAAATTTTCAAACTCTGTTTACTTTTGTCATATCTCTTCAAGAAAAATGTCAATAGTGCCCTCTTTCTTTATCTCGGTCCCAAATATGCACCAGTTCCGTATTTTATGTTATGACCCTTTGATTAGTAAATTTAATATCCTTGACTGGAAGTTTCTTTAAAAATAACTTCAAATACAAAATCTATAGGTTAAAAAAATCAAAACGTAACAGAACAAAGAGTGAACTATACTTTAAATTGATTCCTGTAATCAGTCAAGACCAAGAAGCATGGCATCCTCAAAGTGTCCCGGACAGTGAAGTGGATAAAGATGTTGTGAGTCAGAAAGATTCTGTGAAAATGGCGAAGAGATAAATTATTCCACTTATTAATTCGGTCCACAGAAATTCAAAAAGTCCCTAAAGTAAACAAAGCAAGTAGCTAGGAGGGAAATACCGAATGTGGAAGAGATGATGAGCTAATGACATAATTATTGAAATATATTAAAGTAAACAGCCAGCAAATCTAAAGGGGCTGAACTTTTCCTCTGAATGCAGCTTCTAATAGGATGTTACTACAACAATAAAAGAGAGTGAGGGCTGCTGTATGGGGAAACTAAATATTTTATGCTTCATTGCTAGTCTCATTTAAATATATTCCTCTGAATAATGTTAAATCTTTTAGAGTGGCAAGATGATATTTCATTGCTATTTGCAAGAATTCTCTTTTTTTTCAGTATAAACACAGAAAGCATATTTCTCTCTGACCCATCATCGTAGGTTCCAGAAAAAAAGAAAGATAAAAAATAGCACGTAGTCTGGTTGGAGTGTGAATGAAGAGCGCTTTTAAAATTAAGTGCATTTAGAATGCTAGACTAACTGCATTTTCATTAATGTGAATGATATGAGTAGGGTTGTTAACATTTTAGTATGCTGGGCTCACACATTAAAATCTTACTCACGATGTGGTCTGGCTTCCTTGTTTTTATTAAATTGCTACCTCTTGGCAGGAACCCAGACAAACGGGGGTGCCTGCATCCCTCTGTGTGACTTTCTGTAGGAAGCTTCCATAAAGGGCTGCATAAT
Organism: Diceros bicornis minor; assembly: GCF_020826845.1. NCBI lineage: Eukaryota > Metazoa > Chordata > Mammalia > Perissodactyla > Rhinocerotidae > Diceros > Diceros bicornis. The sequence goes on along the minus strand of NC_080778.1, from coordinate 6,160,426 downwards.
TGTGAATAAGCCTTTTGGAAGAACTGTGAAAGCTTTCATTGTGCTAAAACAAGGAAACAGGCCAATGTTTGAGGGTAGGTTGCTATAGTTTTGCCAAATTGTGGAAGGGAAAATGCATGGGGCCAATTTTAAAGCCCAGCTGCATCTTTTTAATCTAAATATACATATGGATAGAGGTTTAATTGTTTTAGCTTTGAGTAAAATTACAACTCTGCTAAGGTGATGATTAAAGAGATATTCTAAAAGTTTATGAAAATAATGCATCATGATTTGTGTAAGACATCATAAACTCAACCACTCTTTTGCCACAGGTTTAAACAAAGTAAGCCTTTCAATAAGTAGAACTAAAATCCTTTGACAGTGTCAATTCTCTAATTAAATCCAGCAATGGTTCCCATTGCCTGCTGATCTCCATTCACTCCCTATTTTCTTACCCAATTTTGTATCCACTGCACCCAAAACCCAGACCTCCGCCTCAGTTGGGTAGAGCCCTGGGCTGTCCATGGCATATGTCACGCTCAATCTTGAGTGAAAGCTCAGGTTCACATTATTCTGGATTAGAATATCCTCTCCAACTTCACTGTTTCTCCAGAGGCAACACCCTCTTTCTGTGTTTGGGTCCAAACTCATTTACAAGGTTCCATTGCTTCCAGCCACATGGGATTATAGTTCCTCAGCCGTACCGTGCTAAATCCCACAACCCAGTCTTTGTATGTGCTGCATCCGATGTATACAGGGCCTCCCTGCTGCACAAATGTGGCAGTGGGGTGTCATCCACATGGAAATCAAGCTCCTTCTCTGCCATTTACTAGTATGTGCATCTCTGAAATTCAGTTTCTCAATGCACTTAAAGCAGAGACTATAGAACTTGCTTTAATCTTAAACTTAATGGTAAACTTTAAGAGTTTAATGAGGCTCCTGTGGCATTGAAGTGAAGTTCTTTGTAAACTATTATAACTGTTAAATTCTATACAATGTAAGTTATTGCTATCAAAACTGCTTTATGTGCATATGGTTTGTCTCTTTGACTAATTAAAAATTACTGATGAGGAGGAACCATACTTTAATCCATTGATTTCACGGAAGTTTAATAGAAGCACAAAATATTGCAGATCGTAGGTGCTCAATAAATACTGTCTAAACAAATGCTAGTTCATATATTACCAATGGATGAAATGATCACTCAGTCAACCAAATTTTCCACTTTGCCTGGATACCTAGGACATAACCAGTAACTTACAGAAAATCCTGAATCCTTCTGCGGCTCTAGCTACAGATTCTGTCCTCAAAAAGCACAGAAACTGCATGGACAGGCCTCCCATGATTTACACAATAGTAAAGTTACGTACAGGGAGCTCCACACAAGGTTTGTATTCAACAGTCAACATGATTGTACTGGTTGTTTTATTACAGCACACTGCAGTGAGAACACACAGACAAGATGCAGAAATCAAAGAAGCCTAATGAGGGTAAAGACCATATGTCTTAAGCCTTCAAGATGGAAAGGGTTACCCAAGTAGAATTGAATGCTCACAGATGCTTTACAGAGGTTGGGGGCAGTATGCAGTTGGAACAGCTCTTAAATATCTTTTAAAGTAAACAAACTAGCCTCATGAATAATACATGACTGTTTGGCTGAATGCCTAGTGATTGCAGAACCCCTTTGGGGACAGTAGGTTGAGAGTCTGCATTTATTAAAACATACAATAACAATAATAACAATAATGAATCTTAACTCTTGTTTTTCCATCTTGTCTTTGTTTCAGAGATGCTGAATGCCCAGATGCTCTAATTACAAAAAATAAATTAACAACAGACAATGTCCTAAAATTGCACCTAAGTGTCGAGGGTTCAAAACTCCTTTCCTGGTACACTGGCAGGGCTCTCTGATTTGACCCCCTCAGTAAGCACCCCACCTCCCCTTCCTCCTCACTGAAGACAGGAATGTGGGTCCTTCCAAGACAGATGTTTGAGTCAAGTTTTCCTATTTCCTCGAAGGGCCAAGTACAAGAATTCAGATGTTTCTCACGACTCTACTTTCCTTCACATTTCCCAAACCCTATTTCCTCTTTTACTAATCATCACTTTTTATTTGTACCTTAATGTATTTTTATACTGGTTTGTAGCTTTTGAAGATAATTTATAGTTATTATTTCTTAAGAGCCAACACCAACCCTGCAAGGTGAGCTGGGTAAGTAAAACAGGTGAGAAAATGGCCTTACTGAAAAATTATGCGACGTGCCTGACAATTCACTAGCCTTTTCTATTAAGTGCACTTTTGAAATTTTAAAGGCTACTAGTTCTCAATCTTATTCTTTCTGTTCAAATTCTCTTGAACCCTCACTTTAACTGCTCTCTACTTCTCCAGCCCCCCACTCTCAGCTGATGACTTCGCCTTCCGTTATTGAGATTATAGTACTCAGCAGAACCACCACTAACGTCAACAGACGGCACTCACAAAGTCTGAAATTCAGACTCAAAACGTCTCCATTCTTGCTAGCTCAAAGAAAATTAAATCCAATGTCAAAGAAAATAACAATACAGTAAGATATACGAAGGTGAAAAACGAAAACTGTCATTTGCATATGAAATACTCGTGTACACAGAAATCAACAGAATCTGAGGATAAATTATGATAATTCATTTGTGAATTTAACAATGTCACTGGAGACAAGTTCAATACAAAAGTCAATTCTAGTTCTATATAGTAGCAATAAGCAAATAAATTTAAATATAATAAAATTGGCAAATTAAATAAGTGTGAATAAAATAAATTTAAAAGTTAATACCATTAACAGTATCATGAAAATCTGCAATGTAACAATGAATCTACAAACAATGTGTGCACTTTTCCTCTGAAATTTACAAAACATTACTGAGAATAACTGAAGAAGACTTAGATATATGAAGTGATATACCATTTTTATGCATTAAAGGTTCAATTTTGTAAAGATGCAATTGTTTCCAAAATGATGTATAGTTTCAAAGCAATTCTAAACAAAATTCCAGCAGATTTTTTTCAAGTGGACTGTGGAAATTGACAAGCCAATTCCAACATTTTTGTGGGAACGCAAAGGTCTAAGGTAAGAATAAAGTTAGAGGTCTTACACTACTAGAGATGAAGACTTGCACAGCTGAAGTCATTAAGAGTAACGTATTAGCATATGGATAGACAAATTGAACAGGTGAAGGGAAGGAAGATAAGACACAGTCACACACTCAACATGATCACCTGATTTACAATAAACGTGTGAAGACCTGAGAGCAGGTGGAAAGACCAGACTTTTCAGTAAGACTCCAAAAGTCCCTTCACCATAGAAGATATCCAAATGGACAATAAATGCGTGAAAGAACACTCAACTTCATAATTCATCAGGGAACTACAATTTAAAACTATAATGAGAAATCCCTACATATCTATGAGAATTAGCTAAAATGAAAAAAGACAGCTGCTACCAAGTCTTAGCAAAAATGTGGACCAGCTGGAATCTTCATTCACTGTTGGTAGGAATGTAAAATGATACAAATATTTTGGAAATAAAGTTTGGTAATATCTCTTAAAGATGAACATACACAAATTTTTGACCAGCAATTCCACACGTTGATATTCAACAAAGAAAATTGAAAACATTTTTCCAACAAACAAAGATGTTACAGAATATTAAAGCATCTTATTCATAATTTTAAAAAATCAGAAATAATCTAATGTCTATCAAAATAGAATGCCATTTGTGCCATTTTCATAACATTTCTGTATTTTCATTTTCTAATTAAAATCTACACTTTAACTTATTAGATTATTTCCTAAATTATTATTTTTTCCATATTTGGAACAGTACAAGTGTCTTACAACAGTTTAAATCTTTTTACCTCACTTGGATCTTTGTGTTAATGTTGGCAGGTGTTCTATTTCTACAGCTGTTTTAAATGCTAATAGATATAGCTGTTATTTTTTGTTTAAGTGGTCAATATTCTTTAATATTTATCCACAAGTTTCCTTTATCCAGTGTTCATTTCTTCCTGAATTTTATCTTTGATGTTCACAAATTTGACCATGATGTACCTAGATGCGGTTTTCTTCATATTTATTCTGTTTGGGTTGAGCATTGAGATATTTCATTATTATTGGCAAATTCTCAACCATTAGGTATTCAATTTTTTCTTTTGTTTTATTCTAGTTCTCAGCCTCTAGTGGTAAGTATATGAGACCATTTAACCACGTCCTGTTCATTTCTTATACTTTCTTCTATTTTTAATTTTTACTTTATTTTTTCTTTTGGTGCTGTAATTTGTATATTTTTTATTAAGCTGTCTTTCAGTTTACTAATTTTGTTTAAAATTGTGTCCAGGCTGCTGTTAAAACCTTTCAATGAGTTCTTAATTTTATATGTTTTATTATGTAGTTCTAGAGTGTTCTTTTGGTCCTTTTTTATAGATTCCAACTCCTTGTTAAATTCTCTATTGTAATCTGTTTTCTATATTTGTCTCTGTATTTTAACAAATTTACACTACCTATTTTAAAGTCTTTGCCTGCTAATTTCTTCTTCTTTTTTTTTTTTTGCGAGGAAGATTGGCCCTGAGCTAAAATCCATGCTAATCCTCCTCTTTTTGCTGAGGAAGACCAGCACTGAGCTAACATCTATTGCCAATCCTCCTCCTTTATTTTTTTCCCCAAAGCCCCAGTAGATAGTTGTATGTCATAGTTGCACATCCTTCTAGTTGCTGTATGTGGGATGTGGCCTCAGCATGGCCGGAGAAGCAGTGCATCGGTGTGTGCCTGGAATCCGAACCCGGGTCGTCAGTAGCAGAGCACAAGCGCTTAACCGCTAAGCCACAGGGCTGGCCCCGCCCGCTAATTTCTAAGCAGGGTTGGCTTTTATTACTTTTTTCCTTTGTTATATGTTATGTTTTCCTACGTCTTTGCATTTCTTTTCATTATTTAAGTTGGATCTTATGTTTTAATAGACTGTAGAGAAGAAAATTAATGTTATTTCTCCAGAGGTATGATTTTTTCACTCTTTCATTAGGCAGATTGGATGAGGGGCTGATCAACTCAATACGGTCTTGAATTTTGTTGTGTTCAGGTTGGATTTCAATTTTAGTTAGTTTCAGCCACTTCTTGTTTCAAATATCTTGAAGTGGAGTCTCTTTATTGAGACTTTGTTTCCTAAGCATTGTGAACCTACAGACGATTTAATCTGTCTTTCCAGTCCATTCTCAAGGTTCCCATATGCCTCATCACCTGTCAAATATTCCACAAAGAAAAAAGGGCACACGTTTGGAAATTCCTCTAATTTCAATTCATTATGTCAGTTCAGATGGACTTCAAAATTTTATTGCTTTCTTTAGTGATCTTCTGCCCACGGCAAGCCTAATTCTTAGCCTGTTCCCTGATTCAACAAATTCTCTGAAAGAAAAAAAGTTTCCAGTCATTTCATCCGACTTAGAAAGAATATTTCTCAACCTGGAATTATAGTCATTCTGTCCTCTTGGCTTAATTAGACCTCACACATCTTTTAAATTATCTTTTTTTAACTGTGTTAACTTTTCTAGTTGTTGCAGCAGGAGTTATAACTTGCCTCTACCTACAACATTACTTTTATGCTAAAATATTCTTTAAAACTTTGTAACTCAGAAACTCTCTCTGTTTCCCTTTATGTCGCTCTTTGTCTCCCTGTCTTTGTGTATGTGTGTGTGTGTGTGTATGTGTGTGTTTTCCAAAGCTTTATAGTACCAAGTAAGAATTACATTTTTATTTTATATTAAATAAAAAAATAATTAACTTCTCCAACACTACAAGAACGTGCAATATTTTCTATACATTTTGAAATATTTAAACCAGATTTTAATTCAATTTTATTTTAAATAGTAAATATAATTTACTTTAAAAGGTAATCTGACTTTTTAGAACTCAAGATAGGCAATTTTCTGTAAAATTTCAATAAATTCCAGAAAAATTACTTTCATAATCTTTTCCTCAGAGCAATATGAACCATAAATTAAAAACACAATTTCATACAAATGTGTATGTTATAATATTGCAAATGAGGATGGAATACAATTATAATATTTAATTTAATTTATATATTAGGTATCAAGTTAAATGTTCAACCATAACAAATATTATGTGTAATAATATAATCCAGTTTATCCCGTAGGTATATGATTTTTTTAGCTACATCTAATTATTCTTTGAAAAATGAACTGTTTGTGCAAAAAATTTTTTTTAATTGTGATTCATTATGTCTCACAATTTGAGTGGGCGATCAGAAGTTTATAATTGAATACCATTTAAAGAGGACCCAAAGAAATGATCTTTTTTCTTTTTTTGTGGTGACGGAGATTAGCCCTAAGCTAACGTCTGTTTCCAATCCTCCTCTTTTTTTTGTTGTTGAGGAAGATTGGCCCTGAGCTAACATCCACACCCATCTTCCTCTACTTTATATGCAAGACGCCACCACAGCATGGCTTGATAAGTGGTGCATAGGTCTGTGCCCAGGATCCAAACCTGTGAACCCCGGGCCACTGAAACAGAGCACACGAACTTAACCGCTACGCCACCAGGCTGGCCCCAAAATAATCCTTTTTAATACTGATTAGCTTCTATATTCCAATTTTATTTTGAAAATACTTTCTTTCCATTCACCATTTGCTAAGTAATTACAAGAGCTAGTATTTGAATTCCACTTTACTCGTCTGAAAATACCATTTGGGGGAGAAAATGAAAGAAGACTCTGTCCCAATATTCTTTATCTTACCCACTCCCAAATCTTGATCTTTCCTTTCCCCTAAGAAAAGCCAACATCCTACTATAAGAACCATTGTTAGCATCACCCTTTTTGTCATTTTTCTGCCAGGACAAGTGAATAAATGAGGTCAGACAACTTTTTTGGGCACTAGAGACAGCCAGAGGGTAGATAATACTGCTGATGACATGTACTTGCTTAGTGATGACACCTCATTGAATGACAATAAGACTCCTAGGGCCAGCCTGGGACATGATGCCACAGGATTGGAGACCATATTGAATAAGTGGCAGCAATGGCAGTAAAAGATGTCATTCCATCACTTCAGGGCCTGCCTTAGGCAACACCACTTGGTTTGTCTTTAGTGGCTTCTCCCTTTCACTTATCTACCATCCTTATCCATTCCAAACTCCCCTGCCTTTATATTTTCTGTGAAGTAACTGGTTACCAAATACCTTGTTATAAATATGGCAATGTTTGTCTTCCAATTTAATCTGCTACAAAGGGCCATTGACCAAGGTTTTAGAATATTCTAATCAGAATCAACTGAATCAGAATGGTATTTAGTACTATAGGTTAAAATAAAAAAAATAATAATTTTAACTACTATAAATAATATCTTAAAAAAATTTTATTGGAAAAATGAGAATATTAAAAATATTAAAGTTGGGCAAGAATTTATGAATATTATCCAGATTCAATACATGATTGAGGTTTAAGTAGCCAGCAAAGTAACCAAAAATCAGTGGTACAGGGCTCAGTGTCCAGAGCCCACTTGGTTGCACCTGCCACTTCACAGAGGTCTCTGTTCTCTGACAGAGAAGCCAAAACATTCCTGCAGGCTTCCAAGATATTCTTTCATGCGTTGTGATAGTTGGAGGAGCCTAGGTCAGAGAGTGGGTCTTTACATGCTGTGTGACCCTTCTTAATTTGCTTGATAATATGTGTTTCTGTATTTGGCAGAATTTGCTCTAGACCTTGCTCACACAGTAAAGTAACACCTGAACATGAGGCTTTCAGAGAAGGGATGTATGCACTTATTTACCTGTAACTGCCAGAATCTAGCAATATATAATAAAACAACAGTCATTTTTTGACCCACTGAACGGTTTTGGATGAGTTTGTAATTTTCAGTATGGTACCCTGTAAAGTATCCCATAAAGTCACATGATATAGGTGCTTATCATTTCAAGCTAAACTCAAGGGCAGTTTAATCTTCCAATTTTTATCACTTTTGTCATAGAAATGCATATCGTTGTGCATTTTTGGTTAGATTGTTCTAATTGTTAATGTCACTCAGATACGGATTTCAAAGTGTATAAAAATTATAAAATCATTACACAACAACTGTATGGACATCTTGTAAAAATGTTAACAAATTATACCTCCATCTTCTGTTTTTCCTAAACTTATAATAATACTATAACTTGTAATACAATAACATAACATAATAATAACTAAAAGTGATTATTCACAATGAGAATAATATGGAAAATCAATAATTGATTATGTAAAAAATTAAGAAAAGCTGAGCTGAATACAACTGAGAAGTGGAATTATAGCAAAAATTATTAAATTGTTACATTTCTCCCCCTTTAAATAACCAAATGGTATATTAAAAGGGAAGGTGCTCTAATCACTACTTAGAAAATTTAAGTCTTTATGAATTTAGATATGATTCAAATGTGGGATTCATAAATCCTTGAACACACTTTGCTGGAGAGTATTCAAAAACCATTGGCTCTGATTCAGCATGGAAGGCTGGGCTGGGAAGTCAGCACTTCCACCTTCACAATAAAAAGGGTGAATGAACTGAAAATCAACAACCCTTCTTACACCCATCAGAGAACTGAGGTCACAGGAAAAACTGCTTTCCCCAAAAGTGGAGAGACAGACAGACAGACAGACAGAGATTCACAGATTACTGAGGCAGAAGCCCGGAAGCAGGAACTGCCATTGGAGCTAGAGGATGGAGGAATGCAGCGGAATGAACTGCGTGTCCTGGGCCTTCCTGACGAAGTCTCCAGTGAAACCCAAAGATGACAGAGGAGACAAAAAGACAAAAATAAGGGAATTTTAGCCTATGACACCATTGTAAACAGTGAGCATCGTCTAAGTAACAACCAGAAAATAGCAAAACCTCACACTAAAGGCCTACTTTCTTCAGTTTCTTCAATCCAGCCATCTTGTCTGGCTTTCAACAAAAAACTACAAGGCATATTGAAAGACAAAAACCACAGCTTAAATAGACAGAGCAAGCCTTACTACCACACTCAGATATGGCACAGATTTTGGACTTATCAGACCAGGAATTTTAAAAAATTATGATTAATATGCTAAAGGTTTTAACGGAAAAGTGAACAACATTCAAGAAGAGGTGGCAAATGTAAGTAGCAAGACAGAAACTGTAAGAAAGAATCAAAAGAAATGCTATAAATAAAAAACATTGCAACAGAAAATGAAGAGTGCCTTTGATGGACTAAGTAATAGATTGGACGTGGCCAAGGAAAGAATTAGTGAGCTTGAAGATATGTCAATAGAATCTTCCAAAACTGAAATGCAGATAGAAAATAATTAAAAAGGTACAACAAAATATCCTAGAACTGTGAGGCAATTCCAAAAGATGTAACATATGCATAATACAAATACCATTAAGGAGAAAAAAGGGACAGAAAAAACTTGAAGTAATAATGACTGAGAATTATCCAAAATTAGTGATAGACACCAAACCACACATCCAGGAAATTCAGAGAACACCAATTAGGATAAATAAATCAATAAATCTACATCTAGGCATATTATATATAAACTGCAGAGAATCACAGAAAAAGAGAAAATATTGAAAGAAGCCAGAAGAACAAAAGACCTTATACACAGAAGATCAAATATAAGGATTACATCAGACCTCCTCCCAGTCTTCAGGCAAGCAAAAAGAGAGTGGAAATAAAATATTTAAAGTTGAAAGACAAAACCACCAATCTAGATGTGTCCAGTGAAAGTATCCCTCAAAAGTGAAGGAAAAATAAGAACTTTCTCGGAAAAACAAAAATTGAAAAAATTTGTTGTTAATAGACCTGCCTTGTAAGAAATATTTAAAAAGTTCTTCAGAGTGAAGGAATATAATATAGGTCAGGAAACCAGATCTGCATAAAGAAAGGAAGTGCACTGGAGAAAGAATAAATGAAGGTAAAGCAAAGTTTTTTTTATATTTCTTATTCGTAAGTTGATCTAACAGATATCAGTGTGTTCAAAATAATAATAGCAACACCTTTTTAAAATCATGAACAGGTGTTGTATTTTGTCTAATGCTTTTTGCATCTATTGAGATAATCATACAGTTTTTGTCTTTTACCTTATTAATAGGGAGAATTACAACTGATTGATTTTCATATATTCAATCTACTCTGCATTCTTGGAGTGATACCACCCAATCATGATGTATAATTTATTTTATATGTTGCTGGATTCAATTTGGTGGAATTTTGTTGAAGATTTTTGTAATTCATAAGGTATACCAATCTGTAGTTTCTTTTCTTGTGATGTCTTTGTCTGGCTTTAATATGATGATAATACTGGCCTCATAAATAAATTGAATCCTTTCCTCATATTTTTTGGAAAGCTTTTGAAAGATTAGTGTTAACTCTTCTTAAACATTTGGTAGAATTCACCAGGGAAGCCAACTGGCTCTGAGCTTTGTGTGTGTGTGTGTGTGTGTGTGTGTGTGTGTGTGTGTGTGACAGAGAGAGAGAGAGAAGATTTTAATTATTAATCAATCTCTTTTTTTTTTATAAATCTAATGAAATTTTCTACTTTTGCAATCTATTTCAGCAGTTTGTATCTTTCTAGGAATATTTCCATATCTTTGAAGTTATCTACTTTGTTCTTAAACAAGTGCTCATAATATTACCCTATAGATCTTTTTATTTTTTAAGGTTGATCATAATTGTCCCTCTTTTTTCCCTGATTTTAGTAATTTGAGCCTTTTCTTTTTCTTTTCTGATCTTTCTCGATAAAGGTTTGTCAGTTTGATTGATCTTTTCAAAGATCAATTTGATTGATCTTTGATTGAATCTGATTGAAAACCCAATCAGATTTTGGGTTTCGTTGATTTTCTCTATTGTTTTCTATTCTTGATTTCATTTATTTCCACTCAAATATTTATTCTTTCCTTCCTTCTGTTTTCTTTGGGTTTAGTTCACTTTTTTTCTTATTTCTTCAGATATAAGTTTAGGTTACTGATTTAAGATCTTCCTTATTTTTTAACAGAAGTATTTACAGCTATATATTTCCATGTAAACTCTACTTTAGCTGCATTCTAAAGTTTGGTATTTCGTGGTTTCATCTTTATTCATATAAAAGTATTTTCTAGTTTCTCGTGATATTTATTCTTTGATCCACTTGTTATTTAGCAACGTGTTCTTTAGTATCTACTGTGGGAGATCAAAATTGGCCACCCTGAATTATGTCTCTTTACCCTGATTATTTTCTCTGATGGACATTTGACCTCCCCCATACTGCCTAAAGAATTTAACGTAGAAGACCTGTTCCAGGAAGGAGTTACTATCATATGATGGCTGTAATATAATGTAAAATAGATATTACAATAGGAAAGGCACCAACAAGCCCATCTTATCAAAAATTCTGTCTCTTCCCAGTGCATTCTCTAGGTGGCCCTGCAAAGAGTTGCCAGACGAGCATTTACATTTATAAGGGAAATCTCCATTTGTAAAGGTATCTCCCCCTCTGTGCTGGGAGCAAGAGGGGATGGCCTCTCTAGAAACCTATCAGTGTGGAGGATGAGGCCTTAAATCTGCATACTCTTGATTACTGTAATTTCGGTCTCCCTCCCCACCCCCAACATTCTCCTTTGTCTTGAGTTGAAGATGGTATTTAAGAAGAGAATCACCACTATTGTGTTGAGAAACTCAGTTTTCCTGGTTTCTCTCATGTATACGTGCTATTAAACTTGGTATTATTTTCTCCTGCTAATCTGTGTTTTAATTATTTGACCAGCCATAAGAACTTTAAGGGAAAGGGCGGAGGGGGATTCTCCCTCTTCCCCAACACTACATATGGTGAATTTCCAAAATTTCCTCCTGTTTTTGATGCCTAATTTCATTCCATGTGGCCAGAGAATATACTTTGTATGATCTTAATCATTTTAAATTTTTTGTGAGTTGTTTTCTGAATTAATATATGATTTATTCTAGAGAACATTCATTGTGTGCTTGAAGAGAATGGACAGTCATTTATTTGGGTGTTAAATGTTCTGTATTCTAGTGGTTTATAGCATCGTTCACGTCATCTATTTCTGTTTTGGTCTTTCTATCCATTATTGAAAGTAAAGCATTGAAGTCTCTAACACTTATTGTTGAATAGCCTATTCTCTCTTCATTTCTGTCAGGTTTTTTTTCTTGCATTTTGGGCCTTTGATGTTAGGTGCAAGTATGTTTTTAAATCTTATATTGTTGATGGCTTGAACCTTTTATCTTTATAAAATATCCTTCTCTGTGACTAGTAATAATATTTTTCTTAATTTAAAGTCTATTTTGTCTGATATTAGTATAGCCACTGCAGCTTTCTTTGGTTACTGTTTGCAAAGTGTATCCTGTTCAATTCTTTTCCTTTCAACATATTTGTATCATTGAATTTAGACTATGTTTCTTGCAGAGAGTATACTTAATTTTTTTTTCAAATTCTTTGACAATCTTTGCCTTTTGATTGGAGTGTTTAATCCATTTACATTTAATATACTCATCAATAATACTGGTTATATGAATTCTACATTGCTATTTGTTTTCTATGTGCCTTATGTCTTCTTTTGTTCCCTTAGTCCACATTTACTGCCTTCTTTTTTGTAACATAAATATTTTCTATTGTATTATTTTTATTCCCTTACCATTTCTTTTTTTTTTTTTTTTTTTTTTTGGTGAGGAAGATCAGCCCTGAGCTAACATCCATGCCAATTCTCCTCTTTTTGCTGAGGAAGAGTGGCCCTGAGCTAACATCCATGCCAATCTTCCTCCACTTTATGTGGGACACCACCACACCATGGCCTGACAAGCGGTGCATCGGTGCGTACCTGGGATCTGAACTCAGGCCGCCAGCAATGGAGCATGTGCACTTAACTGCTATGCCACGGGGCCTGTCCTTACAACATTTTTTAGGGTTTTTTTTTTATGGTGTCCTATAGATTGTAATTAACATCTTAAACTTAAAATGACATAGTCTTTTGCCAGCTCAAATTTACTCTTTCGTTCCTATGGTTAATTTTTTATTTCAGTTATGGTATTTTTTCAACTACAGAATTACTACTTGATTATTTTTTACGATTTCTATCTCTTTTTGATATTCTCGATTTGATCAGGCATAATCTTATACTTTAATTCTTTAGAAAAGTCTTCCTTAATTTTTAAAAAAATATTTAAAATATATAATTTAAAGTTTCTTATGTAAGTCCAAAGCTTGGGCTTCTTCAAGGACTGTTTCTGTTGATTTTTATTCCCTGTGTATGGACCATACTTTCTTGTTTCTTTAGAAGTCTCATAAATTTATTTTAAATGGTAGACACTATATAATCTTGCAACTCTAGGAATTATATTGCCACCTCCTAGGATTTGTTTTCATTGTTGTTTGTGGTTGTTTCTTTTACTGCTGTTTGTTTTAACTAATTCTGTAATATGAATTCTTCATCATATGTAGCCACTAAGTCTTTACTCAATTAGCTTAGTGGTCAGCTGATTAGACAGATTTCCTTAAATGACTGGAACCAGCTTTTCTTGAGGGACTCTGTGTACCTGTTGGGTACATCTTCCATTCTCAGGTGTGTAGTTTACAATTATGCCTTAGCTTTCACTTACTCTTTGCACAGAGCCTCAAGGTCAACCAGAAGTAAGAGCTCAGTGCTTTCTTAGGCCTTTATTAAGAATGTGCACAGCCCTGGGTATGTGCAAAGCCCAAAGATTGAGTGTGGCCTTCTACATTCCCAAGAATATTTTGGAGCTTTTTTAAGCCCCCTATAGATACTTCATTCTCGGCTGTTTTCTTTTAAGTTTTTTTTTTTCTTTTTTAGGTTATCATTTTCCCTAATTTTTATCACCCACTCAGTAAGTTGCAATTTTAATTAGTTGCTGCTGATTTTTTTCCAACAAACACCCCTGGGGAAAAGACTATTCTCTCAGGGTGAGCTCTAAGTCAGGTCAAATGAAGACAAGCCTTGCAAGTGAGATTCTCCAGGGAAATGCCAGATCAAATAATGACAGTTATATAGGAAGTACACTTTGCAGGAGCTCTGGCCACCTTCTGCTCCGGCTAGGCTGCTGGTTTTCACTCTAACAGGGGCTACTTGTTTTTAAGGCTGCCGTTGAGCTTGAGAGAGGGGAATTCATTTTACTTGGATTTGTTTCAGCTTCTTGGATGTTTCTATTCATATCTTTCATCATATTTGGGGGGGTTTCAGCTATTATTTCTTCTAATGTTCTCTCTGCCCCTTTCTGTCTACCTTTTCCTCTGGAACTCCCACAATGCTTGTGCTGGTCTGTTTGATGGTGTCCCATAGGTTCCCCTGGCATTGTCACTTTTCTTTAATCTTTTTTCCTTTCTGTTACTCAAACTGAATAATTTCCATTGTCTTATCTTCAAGTTCAATAATTCCTTTTTATTTCTGCTTCAACCTGCCTTTGAATCCCTTTAGTGAATTTTTTGTGTCAGTTACTGTACTTTTCAGCTCAAGAACTGGTATCTACACTTTATTCATATATTGTCTTCTTAACTTTCTTCACATCTTCCTTTAGTTCTTTGATCATCTTTAAGACAGTTGTTCTAAAGTCTTTGGTATATCTGCCATCAGGTCATTTTCAGGGGTAGTTTCTGTTGATTTATCTTTTTGCTTCCTTTGAATGGGCCACACTTTCTTGTTTCTTTATACGCCTTGTGATTTTTTGTTGAAAACTAGACATTTGAATCTAACAATGTGGTAACTCTGGAAATCAGATTCCGCCCTTCCCCAGTGTTGGCTGTCTTTTCTTATTGGTTTTGTTTACTGTTTTTGTTTTTTAAATGTGTTTAGGCTGTCTCTGTGCCAAGGATCAACCTGAGGTGTCAACTTAAGGTCTTCTCGGGTTTTTTCTGAGCCTGTGCCTTTCCCTGGGCAGGTATGATCACTTTCTAATTTTCCTTGTATGTGCGGTGGCTTTTGAATGTCCTGGTCTTTAAAATCTGGTTCCAAAAAGGAAAAAGAGAAAAATTATGGAAAGAAAAACAAGGGCCCTGGCTCTTTAAATCCCCTGGAAGTCACTTCACCCAGAGGGGGAGGATCTTTCAACCATGGGGGTCAAGGCAACAACAATAGCAGCCTACCTCTTTGTCTGCAGCTCTGTTATCAGAGGCAGCACTCAACAATAAAAGCACAGACACTTGACGTTTGGAGGACAGGATCCTATTGCCCACCCTAGGCAGGGAATGGGTAAGGGTAGGGTGTAGGATGGACAGTTACTACTGTGCTAAGAGCTGAAACTGAACAAAATTAATCACCATTTACTGTCCAAGTCTTCCCCTGGAAGTTGCAAGCCTTCAATAGATTCCAAAGTTTCAAAAAATTTTCATCAGATAGATTCTGCCAGTGCAATAGTTGTCTAGGTGGGGAGACCAATTCCTGGTGCTTCCTCCTCAACCATCTTCCCAGAATCCTCTGTGGTGTGTCCTTATACTATTAGAAGCTAAAACAGAGGGCTGCTTACCTCAAAATGAAAAAAGACGTTTTAGTAAAGATTTGTTCTAATTTTTATTAATGTTCTTATAGAAGTTTGCCTATGTATGGATTAAATAATTATAATTTTTAAAATATTCTAAAGACATTTTTATACTTTCAAAAATGCTTACATCCTTAAAATGTTGTTTCTGCCTTTTTTTGACACGTTCGTGTTATACATTATTAATTACTGTGTTTCAGAATCATTTATTAATAAAATATGTTATTTCTCTGTCAAGAAAAATCCCATTAGTGCTTTGCTATAAAAGCCCCATAAGTGGAGTTCTAAGCACTTTATCAGTTTTCTGTCCTCTTTTTGAATGACAGCCTGAATCATTAAAAACAGTCAGCACTAAAATGATTTATTTTCATCTAAATAGGGATTACTTAATTTAATTAAATATGCTCTATGCTTTGCAATTGCCACAAAGTGGTTTCTACAAACTTGTAAGTCATTTATTTAATGCACCCACAGCCTCAGTGGAATAATAAGAGGATACTGGTTTTAGACCTTTCAGCTCCATTTTGTAAACATCTTCAAAAATTCAAGAACTCTCCAGAAATTTTGTGTTGGCCCATGAAACTTACATAGTTCCTGATTATTTTTTACTGAAGTTACTATTATTTTCTTTTGTATTTCTGAAATTTTGATTTGCTTTCTGTGCATGTACTTATACAACATAAAGACTAAGGATTATCCCCACAAACATTAAGAATTGCATTTTCAATTTTTCATGGCTTTATTTAACTCATCCTGATTCCTTTTCATCTCTGTACACAAGAACAATTTTCCTGTTTCAGAGCTTCATTTTCCAAGTCTGAAATTTTAAAATGTATCAATTTCACAATTTAAAATAAAATTTCCAGTTTTCAAACTATAAGAATACTGTATCTCACTGAATTTCTTATATTACAAAAACACGCTGGCATTATTGAAAGTCTTTTGTTTTCCCGTGAGAATAAACATAAGTTCTTCTCATTATCTTCTTGCTGACTTCTAGATTACAGCAATGAAACCCAGGCAGGTTTAAGCACCATTGACAGAAGCCAAGGGGACACTGCTACCAACTAGTATGGGTAGTTTTCAAGGACCTTGATGTCAGACTGCTCAAGTTTGAAAACAAATTTTACTACCTTAGCTGTGTAGTCACAGGGAGGTCACATTTTCTTTCTGAGTCTCAATTTCCTTTTCTGTAAAATGACAATTATAATAGCACCTGTGTCAGAGGGTTATTGTGAAGAATAAGTGAGTAATATATGTAAATTATTTAGCACAGTAACTGCCAAATAGTAAGCACTCAATAAGTGATCATTTTTATCAGCTCCATTTTATTTAGTACCACTTTTATGCTGGACTTTTATACTTTATATACATTATATCCTATATTCAAAATATCTCTGCAGGGTAGATATTATGTACATTTGACAGGGAAAGAAATAATTTGCCCAAGGCCATAGAAGAGATGACTGCTGGAACCAGATGTCAATGCAGGTCTGGGCCAGACAGCCTTGATTTCTCGACTCTAACATCCTCTCTCTGGAATAGAGAAATTAGGAAAACAAATCAAAACACAAAAATGGAAATCTTGTAGAAAACCTGAAATGTGGCTTCTATTGTCGGTGAGAAGGAAGAGTTTATTGAAAACCAAAGGGAAGTTGGAAATATTTCATGTTCACCTGATTGGGGAGTTTGGGGAAATCTGCTGAACACCCTTGACTCCCCACTACTTCTTAAATCTGCCTGAAAGAAGGATACAGAGCCACACCTGGAGTCCAGATTGGATTATATGACCTTCGAGGCCAGGATCCTAATTAGAACACAGTGAGACTGGAGCCCTGGGGTCAAGCCCTTGCACAACTACACCCAATATCTAGGGAGCTGTCAGCCCATGGCAGTCAGGAAACTCAACCTCTGCCTCTGAACCATAGCTTAGAGGATGATGCAACTACTATCTACCTTAGGACAAGGTCGGGGGGTTATGCTTCCAATTCTAATACTCTCAATAGGCCACTTGGAGATGTAACTGCCTAGAGAAAATCAACTTGATTTTTAACTTTATTCCCTTGTCCTTCATCTTCACTCTCAGCTGATGATATGAGTTCCTATTTCTCTGAGAAAATAGAAGCAATCAGGAGACTTTCCACAATCTTTGCCTGCCACATCTACCCACCTAAATAGAATCTCACTCACGTGCGTGCTTCCCAGACAGTGTCCATAGATAAATAACCCATGCTCTTTAATGCAAGCCAGTCTCTCTACTTGTACAGGATATCACTTGTTCAAAGCTTGGCACATGTGCTCAATTAGCTGATCTCATCAGGTGCTGTTCCTTTATGTGAAAGGAAGATAGATAACCAGAGAGAGAGAGAGAAATTGAGCGAACCGGTGAGGACAGCGATGGCCTTGGCTCCATCTGGCTCTCCAGTCCTGGCTCCAGGGATTATTGAAGGTTACATTAAACCTCTTAAGGAAGTGTGTCTTGGTTAAAACAAAAGACAAAGTTCTAAGTCTCCAACTCTCTATTTCCAAGTCTGAATTAATTTCATGTTTCATTTCCTCATAAATATCCCAGCTGTAAGGGTGAAAAAGCAGGTAGGTGTAGCTTTATTATCTTGGGGATCTCTAGAAAGCAATTTGTTAAGAAACTCCCTCTTCTGTTTCCTAATTCTCTTGATATGGCTGTTATTTCTCCCACCAAAACTTCTCATCACACTTTTTTTTAAACATATCTTTGTCTATCCATCTCCTAAACTGTTTTGTAAACCACTTGAGAGCAATACAGCATGGTATGTGCCCTCATAAATGGTTTATAAATGCATGAAATATTATATATACATCTTCCATCTCTCAGGAATATGGTGTCAGATGAGTTCTGAATTTTTCTTTGTCTTCTTCTGGGAACCTTTAGAGGAATAAGTTGAACAACAATAAAAACTCAAATCTTCAGAAAAATTTTTAGGAAACATGCAAATCCCAAGTTTTACCTAGGTGTTGCCATAGAAAGTGCAACCAGCCGAAACAGTGGGAGAAGTTTTAAAGATACACTAGTATGGTGGGGCCTGCAGGGGAAATAGAGCTGTGTCAGGTGTCAGAAGCCAGCAGTAAACATTCACTCCCGGGAGGGAGCCCCATTCAAAGAGGAAGTGGTTTCCGAGTGAAACAGAAAAAGATGGTCTTTTCTATGAAAGTCCTCAGCAGGGAACCAAAGGAGACAGATCTTCAGGAAACAACACCCTCTAAGAAGCCTTCAGGGAAAGAGCTCCAGCAAGTCTCTTCTCTTTGTTCCAGATCATCACATCTTCACTCTCCTGATCACAGCACATCAAAAAGAGATTTAAAAAAAAAAAAAAAACTCTCTAAAATAACTTTTGGTAAAAAAGGAAAAACAAGCCAAATTTTAAATTTTTCAGAAACAATGAGCATGAAAAAACTGCATCAAAAAAGATGGAGACACAAATAAGAATGTAGCTTTTCACAGGAAAATTCATACCCTAATATAGTTATACCAATATATAAGAAAGAAGATAAAATATTGAAAAATCTAACAAAAGAAAGGAGAGAGCTCACTAAAACTTCTCAGTTAAAAGAGATTTGCAGCAAAGGTAGTTAAGGAGATAACCTTCCCATTTAAGTCTATTTATTCAGACTGTCTCAAGATAGTCTTAAGCAGACAGAAGCATGGAGGCAAGACAGAAATTAACAAAGCAGTCCTAAGAATATGTCAAGGAAAGGACACATCCTCTTTGTTTTGTGTTTACTGGCAATAGAACTGATAGCAAGCAAACAGAACAGACGACTAAAAAGATTTTGAGGGAATTTTGCTGTCAAAGAAATCATAAGACTAATGTTTTACAAGCCTGTAACTGTTTTCTTAGCCTAATAATAACCCTTATCCAATGTTGCACAATCAGAGAGTAATCTGTGAAATGGGCAACACCCAAGGAAGGGGTGCTCTTCAATCTCCTTGTCAAAGGTGGCCATGGAGGAAAATGGGTGAGGAAGAACCTCCCCAAAAGCCATGGGAAACAATGACAGGGAAGCATATCCCAGGGAGCAGAATAGGTCTGTGGTCAAGAAATTTCCCTTACCAAATACAAATCAAAACTACAATGAGATATCACCTCACGCCCGTCAGGATGGCTATAATTAACAAGACAGGAAATAACAAGTGTTGGAGAAGATGTGGAGAGAAGGGAACTCACACACTGCTGGTGGGAGTGCAAACTGGTGCAGCCACTATGGAAAACAACATGGAGATTCCTCAAAAACTTAAGGAGAGATCTACCATATGATCCAGCTATTCCACTGCTGGGTACTTATCCAATGAACATGAAAACATGAATGTGTAAAGATACATGCACCCCTGTGTTCACTGCAGCATTATTCACAATACCCCAGACTTGGAAGCAACCTAGGTGCCCATCAAGGGATAAACGGATAAAGAAGATGTGGTTTATATACACATTGGAATACTACTCAGCCATAAGAAATGATGAAGTCCAGCCATTTGTGAAAACATGAATAGACCTTGAGGGTATTATGCTAAGCGACATAAGTCAGAGAGAGAAATACCATATGATCTCACTCAGAAATAGAAGATAAAAACAACAACGAACACATAGAGACAGAGATTGGATTGGTGGTTACCAAAGGGGAAGGGGAGAGGGAGGAGGTCAAAAGGGGTAATCAGGCACATGTGTGTGGTGATGGATTGTAATTAGTCTTTGGGTGGTGAACATGACGTGATCTACAGAAAAATCGAAATATAATGATGTGCACCTGAAATTTATATAATGTTATAAACCAACATTACTGCAATAAAAAAAAAACATAAAAAACAAAGAAAGAATTTTCCCCTACCTTCAGGCAAGGACTCTTCATAATACCTTCTTAGCTATATTTTATTTGACTCACACCCAGTAATGACTTTTCTTTAGCAAAGTGGAGTTTTTCTTGTCCCTGTTTGACCTTTGTATGTGGGATAGGGATGAGTAGTTTCCTAAACCAAAAGAACCACATCTAGAACAAGAAGAGGAATGCAAATCATCTGAAGATTCTTGGACTTTGACCAGGATACAGGGATTGGACGGGACTCTGTTTGTCTCCCTTAAGGGAAAAGTCATTATATTCTGTGTGTGGGGAGAAAAGTTGAAACTGATATTTAGTGGCAAGAAATCAGGCTGTGGCGGATCTTTACAGCACACTCATTTCCTATTCTACCTGGGCCTTTCCTATGCACATTTTAAATTTGGAATAGTCCATGCTTTGCTCTTTCTGTAGACAAGATGGAGAAAAACACATTGACCGTTGAAGCCACATATCCAAGAAGGCATGCGTGTGAATTCCTGAAATGCCTGTGTTGAACAGAGTTTCTCCTGCCCTGTTCCTTCCCCCAACCTTGGGCTTGGTACCACTCAACAGTGTTACTTGAGCAAGAAATGTTTGTGTTCTGCTGCAGTTATATATTTTGGGGCGAGTTATTTTTTCTTTTAGGTTGGTGACTACCATGACTAGTGTATTTACTATCCATGATGTAGTGTGTACATTTAGTCTTTTAATATTAACTCTTACATAGTACACCATAATATGCATCCACATTTACATACCCCATCCTCAGCATTGAAAACCCAGATTGCCTGACGTTTTTCTCCATCACAAACAATGTTGCAATAAGCACCTTCATGTCTATTTCTAAACCTAAGAGAATTTTTGGGGGGAGGATGACATATACAAATTGCTTTTGCTGGGCTGTATGCCTTTAACATAACTATGCACAGCCTCCTCTCTGGACTAGCTTTACAAGCAAAAAGAATACAAGGCTAAGCAACAAATCAACAAACTTTTCAAATACGGTATGGGTTTGTTAATAAATAAAAGCAACTATCTGCCTCTATTTGGAATAAGAAATAGATATAAATCTGAATTTTAAAAAATTAGGTTAAGTTAAACAGAACAAAAAAATATTGTCGACAGTGAGGGTAGCTAAAAGTGAAATTATGAAAAAGGAAAAATATCATGCCTTTGCTATTTTCATAAGCAAGGCATGTCTTCTTCTGCTCTGTGGTCTCTCCCCATCCCTCTTATCTATAAACATTAGAACACCTCAGGGCTCGTCTTTAAGCTTCTCTCTCTGTGCTCACTCTCTAGGTGATAACACTTAGTCTCGGGGTTTTAAATAGCATCTATGTGCTGAAAAGCCCAAATGTATACTCCAACCCAGAAATCTCCCTTGAATTTCTTATGTCTATTTCCAGCTCTCTATTCAATATCTCTTGTTGGTTTATAATAGGCACCTCAATATTAATTTGTCCAAAACTAAACTGAGCTTTTCTTTTGTTTCAGACTTGGGTTCCTTTCTGAATGAGAGAAGAATCAAAAACACAGCTTAAACAACATAAAAGTTTTTCTGCCTCATGAAAACATGTGTAGTCCAGGGCTGACATGGCTGCTCTGCAATAAACCTTCCAGCATATTGCCCTCTCCACCATGTTGCTCCCTCCACCATGTTCCTCCCTCCACTGTGTTGCTCCTTCCACCTTGCTAGCCCCTCCACCTTGTGGCCCCTTCCATCTTCTTGCCGCCTCCATCTTGTTGCTCTTCAAGGTTCAAAATGTGGCTATCACCTCATGGACCAAAACATGAACTCCAGCCACCCAGTCTGCATTCTAGCCTTTGGAAGAAAAAAGAGAGGAAGAAACGTACAAATTTCCCTCCTGGACTTTAAGGACAAATGCTAGAAATTTCTCATGCTTTGGAGATCTCTGAGAAAACCCTAATAAATTTTTCCATGCCAAGGTTCTGAATAATTTGAGATAGAACTCAAAGGAGTCACAAGTTGAAGCTCAGATATAACTTTAAGGGTATATAAAAGCCTGGTTGTGTGTCTGTTGGTCAGGTGCTCATGGACAACACTGAACCTTCACCCCAGACAAGAGGCAGACCCCCACAGAGGAGTAGTGGTCATTATCCCCGTGAGCATCTTATTCCAAAAAGTTAGAACGATGGACTTGAGCCAAGCATGCACAGTTATTCTTTCCAAACTTGCCAACCACTTAACCTTCCCCAACTCTCAAGCAAACAGAGAGAAACCAGTAGCATGCTCTTAATAAATCCCTTTCCATAAAAGCCAGAGGGCCTAAAACATTTATCTTTAACACACAATACTATTGTCATCTTATTAGCCACAACTTGGTCACAGGGTCACATCTTGCTGCAAGGAATCCTAGGGAATGTGATATTTACTCAAGGTGGCCAATTAGCCTGCATATTATTCAATTTCCAGGATGTCTGAGAAGATGTGCAATCCTCTTCATCAGGTCTGGATACGACTCCCTGTGGTATGGAGTCTATATGATTAAAATATGGAAATTTCCCATACATACCCAATATGAAAGGGGAGTAGAAAAAGCATAATTATAGAAAAATCTGTATTCGGAAAAGGAGGCAATGGAACACATGCATCAGTCATAGGCTGCAGCAATTTCAGATCCTGCAGGTCAGGGAATATGTCAGCTCCTGGCTCACAGTGGATTCGATTCTTTGGTTTGTCCCTGCTTCTGCTCTCCTGGAGCAGCCCCTTCCTCCTTGTGTTGCTCGGCTCCTGATTGTAATCTCTGGAAGGTTTTTCCCTATCGCTTATTCTCCATGACCACATCTGAGGTGAGCTTTGAGGAGTCCACTCTTTGGGGGATCTGTACAGACTTTTCATCTTCCTTCTTGCTAGTGCAGCTTCAAGATTCAGGGTTCTAGACTGTTATAGAGGTTAACTGATATAAGCTATTGGAGTCCAGGTGTGTGATTTCTTTGGCAATACAATTCCTTTTAAAAACTAACAAGGGTCTCGTCTGCTTGCTTTTGGTCAATTCCTCTTGTGAGTATTCATGCCCGAAGTTTTTGTCTGTACATTGTGTTAAACCTGAAGACTCAGGTCTTCTTCCTCTGGTTCTCTGTTCTGCCCAATCTTCTATCTCTAAACTTGATGGCAGCTATCTTAAGGCCATCTAGCACAATGGAATGGGGTGGGCTCACCACCGTTGTACTCAAGATGCAAGTCTTATCTGCTCAAGGTGTAGTTTCACAGCCATGGTTTATAACATCATCTAGGGTGCTGGTGTGGTTGACATCCTTTATCCTTCCAGGTCTCAAATGACAGGCAGGCTGTGCTTCCATGAGCCTTTTCTCACAACCTACATTAAATAATAACTCCTGATCCCCACCCTGGAGTCCTGTCTTTCCATTCCCCTCCTATTTTTCTCCATAGCCTTAAAGCCATCTGGCAGACTATACTTTACTTCTAAGGTTGTTTATTTTCTGTAGGAATGGAAGCTCCAGGAAGACTGACACTTTGTTTTGTTCAGTCCTGTAACCCCAGCATGGGGAACAGAGGTGCTTGTACCATGGGCTCAAGCAATATTTGTAGAACAATGCCCAGCCCTGTCGAGTCATTGATCCTCTCGAAGGGAGCAAAATAGACCACTCTCTTTCATCCCTATTGTTCTATTAATTTGTGGTTTCATCATATAGTAGTCAACAGGTTCAAGGAATCTCTGTCATGTGCTTCTGAAATTCCAGGAATCCCATTCTTTCCCCAGACAATACATGCGTTATTGTCAGTACACCTGGACTATGTGTTTGCTGAAAACATAAGAGTGTATAGAGACAGCGTTTTAAGTAGCATACCAGTATATGCCACTTTAAAAATCATTCCTTCCCTTTTTGAAAAGTAAGTATTGAGCTCCTACCATGAGTTAGTTACTATTAAGGGCACTGAGAATATGAAGACAGAAAAGACACAGCCCTTTTCTTTAAGAGCAGTGGAACTCTGGAAACCTAGATGTGGAAGTAGATAAACTCAGGATGGTGTAGTATGATATAATGGAGGGTTGCGCTGAAGAGCAAGTTGGAGGGAAGGCTAGCTCTTCTAGGAAGGGTGAGGATGGGAATCAGGAGCAAATTTCCACAGGAAAACAGTTACCAAGTAGACAAGGTTGTTCTTCAGGAGTCAAGTTGCCCTGGCCTGGACCCCGGTGACCTAGGCTCTCAATCCAGTAATCACACCATTCCAGCTTCCTGCACTGGAGGGCACGCTCTCTACTGCAACTGCTCCTACTCCCATTTCATCCACCCTATCAAAATGCAATGAATTTCCACCCATTTTCATAAACTGTCCTCCACACACATATCGCTGTCATTTCACAAGACATCTTACAAACTAATTTTATTCAGGATACATAGTCATCATTAGGTTAGAAGTGACTTTTCCAGAGGGTGTTACTATTTTAATGCATAAGCAAAGGACTGTTGAAGTTGGAGAATAATTTGACGCTGGGAATGAGTTGCTTAAGGTAGCAAGGAGGAATTATTGGGGTCGGAGGAAGTTTCTCTGCACTCCTAAAACTACAGCAAGAACAGTTGCTTCCTTTGTTGTTGGCGAAGTCTGATTCCTCGGGGTTTATGGAATACTTGAGGAACAGGGCATCCTCACCTGATGATGCCAAGGGCATATGAATGGCATCCACTTCAGGGGAATTTGGTGGAGATCCCTGATCACCCCTTAGCCACATAGCCCCAGTATGTGCTTGGTTTATCTTAGGACAGAGGTTTCCATGTGGGGAATTCCAATGATCTGAGAAAAACCAATTTCTCCCCTCTCGCCAATTGATAACACATGGCCTCCATTACAGACACTCACGAGTGCCTTTTCTCAGTTCACACATATTTCTGCACAAGAGCTAATGGTCCATTGAGTCAGGAGTTCTGCTTGTGACAGTAGCTGGTGCCAGATGTTCCAGAGTAAAGCAGAAAGCCCACATGTTGGAGCTAACCATAAAAAACTAAAGCACAGGGAGAATTTCTTTCTGACCCAAGCTGGAGATCAATCACAGGTCTTGAGGCAAAAAGATCATTACTGTTGGCAAAATTTCATATTGCCAAGTGCTGTTGCACATGCTATTTTTCCATACAGATTAAGCTAAATGCCTCATGAACAGTTGGTAACTATTAACAGTTACTACACTTTTCAACAGTCTCTGACAATGTTCTTCAACTCTTACCATGTTAATAGATGTGTTAATCACTGCACCAAACAAGGCATATAATGAGATAACTTAATTTGCCACTATATGTAGAGAAAGGGGAGTATTGAGACTATAATGACAAAATAACACATGTTTTAAAAAGATATTTTCTTAGACATCACAATAATGAGAATTCTAGCACGTTCAGGGAAATTTTTTAATAATAAATTTAGAATATTTCTATATTCTAAAGAAATACATGCAGAAATGTATCTATGTTCCTTATAGTTCCTTACAAAAAATTTGGAAAATGTGATGGATCAGCTAAATAATATAGACTATATTCACAGGATTAACCTCTCTGTGGTCATTGAAATTAATTTTATGAAATATATTTATGAAAAAAATGGTCACTAAAATTTGTGCAATATGATTCAGTATGTTATCGGTCTACCCATCTGTTTACATAAAGTACACATATACACACAGGATCCTGGAAGGAAATATATTACAATATTAACAAAGGTTCTTCTAGAACGGAAGGATTGTATATATTACTTTCATCTTGTTTTATTTTTTTGTCTGCAAAAAATATGTATTATACTATAGTATAGAAAATACAAGTTATTTTACAAAAAAATATCAATACTACAGTTGTTTAAAACAAAAAATCCTTCCCAAATATAGGCAGACATCCTCTTTAACAGTTCCCATCAGAATATTTGAGACAGGTTAGAATTTTCCGAAGGTCTTTAACTAACTCCAAGAGAAAGAATAAAGGAGAGACAGCACAGAAAAGACACGAAACATAAAAACAGTCAAGCTTTCAAAATATAGGTTTCGTATTCCGTAATGACTGCTTTCTAAGCTCGCAGACCGTACTTCAGTCGTCATCCTGTCTTGTTCTAGCCCCAGAGGTTTAGCACAGCTATCCAGGCAACATGTGTGATTTCTGCACTTTCAGCTCTAAATGAAGATCCCATCATATTTTCAAACACACAAAGTAGTCTCAGGTCATCCCAAACTCTGCCCTGCATCTGGTAAAAAAAGTTCAGCTAATGAACTATAGAGCCAGTTCGGGGAATAGGCTATTTCTTCTACTTCTGGTTTTTGTTCTGAAGAATGTCAATTACGGAAAGCCAACTGAAAAGCCATTTGTAACTGATAAAATAAATGGACATGCCATTCAAATATAACTGTGTTTTCCTCCTCTCGGCCCCTCCCTTATCCCTAGCACTACAGGTTATGCGTGATCTACCCAAGTGCACATTGTCTCTATGTCTCTATGTGCTTCTTCTTCAACATCCACAGCACTTTCAAAACTGGAAGTGTACATAAAGAATATAGGAGGGTTTTCTCTCCTAAGTACATCTTTCCTACCTCCAAATTCAGCTCAGAATTTACTTCTCCTATGAAACTTTTGTTCACTAGTGCTTTCCAATTTTGATCATTTGATTTGCATAGCATCATTTGGTTTTCTTGTTCTGAGTCTCTCATTAACTCATATTCAAGCTTTTGCTTTTTCCTGCCTTTCCATTCCATATTTCAGTTTTTCTGCCCCTTATATTCTTCGGTACAGCACAGCATGAAAAAATAAGGATTTTTGAATCTGAGGTCGTGGTTTCAAATCTCAATTTTCCCATATCTTACCTCTGTGGCTTTGAGCAAATTGCTTACTTCTTCTAACTACCAGTTTCTTATCAGAGATAACAGTCCCACCCTCGGGAGCATTTGGTGAAGATCCAATGAGGAAATGCCTGTCAATTGCTTACACACTGCCTGGCACAGAGTACCCTCTGCATGAAAGGAAACTGTCATGACGTTTACAGCATTAGTTCACAGGGATTCTGTTCATGAAACTTTCCCAAAGACCTTTTAGTTAGTTACTTGTACAGTTATTTATTGCCATGTTTAGGAATGGGGCCAATCCACGGAATGTGTCATTGTCTACTATTGAGCATGGAGAGCGGAGATGACCATGCTTTTACTTTGAGCAAATATCTCTGTCCAAGAAGCAGAAATGCATGGCATCTGGGGAAACCCTTCCATCATTCATGTTCACTTTCTGTTAGTGCAGCAAATTGATTAGATCTTTGGTTAAACATACAGCCAGTGGTGGGAACAGATGAGTGACTTGATCCAAGAAAACACACAGACTAGAAACCTAATCCTCTGTGAGAAGTCCTAGAAAATACTGCTTGATCTCTCCTCACCGCAGACAGTGTGTGGTTAACGGGAGGAAAAGCAGTTTGCTTGTTAATATGGCCAGCCTAATATGGCTTGTTATCTTTTCCTTCTTTCTTTTCTTTTCCTAGGCAGTTTGGAAAGCTTCCCGGATGATAATCTATCTGCCCTTTCAAACAGCACCTCCGAGGCTGAAGAAATAGGAGGGGTGTGAGGAAAAACCAAATTTGTTAATGGGGAGGATTCTTGTCTTCCTGTAAGTTAGTGGATTTCTCTGTGTCTATTCAGAGGGTAGAGGAAAGATCCTGTCTACTACCTAGCTTCAGCAAACACACACATCAAACACATCTCTGGCCTGCAGCCTGAGGGGCAGATCCGTGAGTTTGCTGCTGTGAACTCATCTGTCCAGGAGCTTCGCGTTAGTGCTTGACTAAGAGGGGGATTCGTGACAGGGGCAGGGATTCACCTGCAGCAGAGTTAAAGCATCATTTTTCTCTTCCCATCCCTGGGCTCATTTTAACTCCTTTCCAGATGTTTTCTCTCTACTATGTAGGGAGAGATGATGGATTTAGATGAGCTAGAGGAGAGGGAAAGAAATGAATCAGCTCGTCCAGGAGACATTCTCATAAGAGGCACGATATGTGGGTCCCTTGCTTTGTGCAGTTCTATTTCTAGAACATGAGGAGGAGGAGGGCTGATTTGAGAAAGGGTGCCAAGAGCAGAGATGTAGTGTTCCATCACTGTGGTGGAGGAGGCAGAGAAGCACAACTGGCTGCAAAAACTCCCTTCAGCTTTTTCTTAAGTACAAAGAAGATGTAACTATTTCAGGTGGAAAAAGTATCTGAATTCCCAAGTTAAATATGCAGAGAGGCTGAAATAATACCACTGAAGAGGGTAGAAGAGGAAAGAAATCCCAGGATACTGATTTATTTATGAGTGAAGGGAAATTAAGCAAGAAGAACATGTTTAGGAGCCGGCCCAGTGGCGTAGTGGTTAAGTTAGCACACTCCACTTTGGCGGCCTGGGGTTTGCTGGTTTGGATCCTGGGCACGGACCTACACACCACTCATCAAGCCATGCTGAGGCAGCGCCCCACACAGAGCAACTAGAAGGACATACAACTATGACTGACATACAACTATCTACTGGGGCTTTGGGGAGAAAAAAGGAGGAAGATTGGCAACAGGTGTTAGCTCAGAGCCAGTCTTCCTCAAATAAATAAATAAATAAATAAATAAAAATAAAAGTGGTCTTATTAAAAAAAACTAAACATATTCAATACATGCTCAACACAGTATATTTATCTTCACTTTGCTGGGCTAGGCACTGTTATGAATTGAATTGTATCCGCCCCCCTCCAAAAAATATACTGGAGTCCTAACCCCTAGTACCAGTGAATGTGACCTTATTTGGAAATAGGGTCTTAGCAGATGTAGCCAAGTCAGGATGAGGTCATGCTGGCATAAGGTAGGCCCTAATACAATATGACTGGTGTCCTTAGAAGAAAAAGAGAAGAGACACAGAAAGACACACACGTGGAATATTATGTGACAACAAGGCAGAGATGAGAGGGATGCAGCTATAAGCCAAAGACTGTGGCCACCAACAGTGGCTAGGAAAAGGCCAGAAAGGATTCACCCAGCCTCAGAGGGAAGATGGCCCTGCCAACCACTTAATCTAGGACTTTCGGCCTCCAGCACTGTGATAGAGCACATTTCTGTCAGGGTTTTTTTTTGCTGAGGAGGATTGGCCTTGAGCTAACATCTGTGCCCATCTTCCTCTATTTTGTATGTGGGATGCTGCCACAGCATGACTTGATGAGCAGTGTGTTGGTCTGTGCCTGGGATTCAAACTTGCGAACGCTGGGCCGCTGATGTGGAGTGCGCAAACTTAACTGCTATGCCACCAGGCCAGCCTCTAGTGGGGATTTTTGTTTTCTGTTTTTTTTGTGAGGAAGATTGGCCCTGGGCTAATACTTGTTGCCAATCTTCCTCTTTTTTTTGAGGAAGGGTGGCCCTGAGTTAACATCTGTGCTGGTCTTCCTCTATTTTGTATGTGGGATGCTGCCACAGTGTGGCTTTATGAATGGTGTAGGTCTGCACCTGGGATCTGAACCTGTAAACCCCGGGCCGCTGAAGTGGAGTGCATGAAACTTAACCACTGTGCCACTGGGTCAGCCCCATATTTCTGTCATTTTAAGCACCCAGATTGTGGCATTTTGTTACAGCAGCCCTTGGAAACTAACACAGGCACAGAAGGAAAAATGACAAGACTAGGACACAGTTTTGACCCTTAAAGAATCCAGAACATAACTAGGAAGATTACCTTGTGGGCTGGAAACACTACTGCTGGAGAGAGGAGAAAGAGATCAATGTTACTGTGTTAAGGCTGTTGGTCAAGTGTTCATGCTAAAATTTCTGATCAAGGCCTCATACTAATATAATTATAATATAAGTTGAAATAGACTTCAGAGAATATTCAGTGGCTTGCAAACTGTGCCCTAAGGAGGGTTAGGATTCCGAAGGGTCACTTCATCGCTGGTCCGCCCCTGCCCTTTCTCCTGTTTGTGGGAGCAGTTTCACTGTGATCTGTCCCATAAACACAACCACTGGCCTTTGGAGCATAGGGTCATTATAATGCTGGCACCTAGCGTGAAAGTTTAAGAGCTTGCCTTCCCCCAGCCAGTAAGAACAAGAGTTTCTGAAGCTTGAGTGGAATCACCAATCCTCGTGTTTGTCTGTGTGTGTCCTGAAAGATGTCTCTACCACTAACGTTCTCTTCACATCACTCTTCACTACAAAAAAATTTTTTTTGAAAGAAGTAGAACCTAACTCTGATGGATTTAAGTGGAAAATGATTTTTTTGGAAGGATAGCTTACAGAATTCTAAGAAAGACTTGAAACTCAGTATTATAAAATGGGAAGGATCACATGACAAAAATGCTCTCACTCAAGCCATCCAACAAGCGCAGCAGGCCACACCCTGGAGACTCCCATGACCGCCTGGCCTCTGCACTGCACGTCTCTCTCTTCCATGGTTATCCTGCCACCGCTGCCCTGGTGCCCTGAGACCATGGTTGCTGCCTCTGTCTGCGGCTCTCACCCCCGGCTCTTAGTCGATGACGAACACACCTGAGTGTCTGAGCCCGGCCAGATCTTAGTCTCCCATCCCAGCTGAACTGCAAGGGAGCAGAACAATAGGAGAGAGGAAAATGGGATATTGACACATGGTCTCTACCTTATTTCTCATAAATGCAATCAGCATTCAGTGCCAGGAACTCCTCATTGGAGCTAAGGATGCAGTACCTGTATCGGAGTTTCACGTACAATTTTATTCAAAAAATTTATTTTTGAAACTCAACGACCCTGTCCAGCTGGCCCAGTCTGCAGAATAGGGAGGTGTTAGGGGTGTTGAGTGAATTGATCGAGGTCACACCTCCTCAGTGTCAGTCCAAAGCTCAGCCCAGCATCTCCTTCCTGTCTCCAGTGCAGCAATTCAGTGCCCGACCTGAGGGCTGGATCCAGGCTGGAGAATACACTCCCTGGGGGAGGACAAGACTATTCCAACAGGGACAAGGAAGAACCCATAAAAGGCCAGATGATTTCCAGAGACAAATATGAATACCTAACCAAGGATCACAAATGGATGATTTGTCTTTGGTTACAACAGAGAACGGTTTGTTGCCTTTTGAATTTGATTTCAGCATATCCCTCTGAACTTGAAGGTAGACACACGTGGAAAGTCATTGGAGACGGCTCAGACCCTTGTAACTTGATTTTGGACGCTTCCGGGAATGAGTGGTAAATCTGAAAACACATAAACCGCCCAATGACCTGTGCTTGGAGTTCCAGGGGTGAGGAGACCCGGCATGAACATGTCAGATCTGTGTCGGGCAGGCTTCACCACTGCAGCACAGCCCACAGAAGCCCCTGCATTCCCTTGAGACCACGTGGCTGAAGGGTGACCCTGGCTGAGCTAACCTCCCAAGGTAGATCATGACCCAATGTCGACATCTGAGTGTGTGTGTATGTGGGGTGGGGGGATGGGTATAGTTTCATTGTTTTCCATTTTACATATACTTTAGGGAGAAGGATAATGATAAGTTTTCATTGGGAAACATGGAGGGATATGGTCCTGAAATTATACAAACCTTGAACTGTAGCCAGATTTCAGATTCTGGAAGCAGTATGATCTGAGAACATTTTAATATAAATAGTGGGTTAATATATTAATTTGTGATATTAGTGATTACATTTATGTCCATTAATTATCGCCATCTTGAGGTATAACATACACAAAGCAAATATAAACGATTGTAGCAAATGGAAAAATTCCTAGTAGACTGCCTTTTACCCAGGTTTCTCTACGGCACTTGGTAGGTACTTTTGATCGATTTACTTCGTGAATAGCTTTGAAGTAGATGCTATCATATACATCTTCGCACTTACTTCTCATAATCTCCATTGGATATATAAGTAATATTATGCGTAATTCATAATCGAGGAGAAAAGAGTCAAAGAAGTTGTAATTTTTTCACGGTAATGCAGTTAATGCATGACAGACACAATTTTAAAATCCAAGTTTTCTAACTACACAACCCAACAACATCCCCTGAGGACCCAAAGTCCTAGTGAAAGTCCTCAGTCTCTGAAGTCACTCCGTCCACTTCCTAGCTGTGTGACTTTCAGCAAATTATCTACCTGTTCTGAGCTCCACCTTTATCGTTTGTTAAAGAGGGATGATGATATTAATCTTAAGAGCTGATGGTAATTAAATGAAACAATCTCTGTGAACATCTGTGGCGGCGCCTAATCGGTACTGCAGTAATGATGGATGCCTTCTTTTCTCTTGCTTGACGTCACGGTTTCTCTACATTGCCGGATTACACAACTCCTCAGGCCTTGAGAACCTGCTCTGTAGATTTTGATTCCCCTGATAAAAAGAGGCGGCATGGAAGACAAACCTACGATGATGATTGCCTTACATAAATGTCTCCTGAAAGGGAACATGACACTACATACAGAGCACGCATTGGAATGTCCTGGAATGAGGAGAAAATCAAAGATCTGTGCATGGCATTTAATGCCTCCCATCACCTGCTTCATTGCACCTTCCTAGACTGTCTCATTTTCTAATAATAACTAGATTTTATTTATTTACGTATTAATGCAAGCTTCTCTATACTTAGAAATATATTTTATATCATTCACAATGCAAATGTAGGGAAAAAGTTTGGACAGTGAAATCTGCAGTAGGAAATCTAGGACTGACATCAGCAGGAATGGCAGGTAAGGATCTCTGAAAGTTCTTCCCATCACAAAAGGAATGAGAACTCTGGCAAAAAGTGCCCAAATCAAAGCACACGTTCTAGTGCTCTCACTGTTAAAAGTGGTCCAAAGGCAGGGACAGCACTTTGCCCTCCACCGTTTTCAAGGACATCAGGCCTTTTAAATAGACTCGATTCTACATCTTAGGTGGGAAAACATCAGGAGGATTCCGCAGCTTCCTGTCACATCCAGAAAGAAGGGATTTTCATGAATGTTGGAAATAATATCAAAAGGAAATACAAGGAGCCAAGTGCAAAGGGCTCCTACTGACTAAGTTATAATAATTTGATCTTCAAAACATTGATGATGGCGTTATAGGAAATTGCGACAAGCTGAGCCTGCATCAAGCCATAGCTTTATAATTACATTCAGAAGACAGAGTACAAAGTTAATAAAAAGATAAATGCAACATTAAAAAGTAAATATAACAGGATAGGTTTAAATCATTACTGAATTTAGAAAGTACAAAAGGGTCATAATATGTCATTTTTTTTCTAACTACGTATCTTCTCATAAAACATAGACATTTGCTTATTTCCACCATGCACACAAACCAAAACAGCAAACTTCGAGTTAGGCAAAAGTCCTAGAAAAAGACAGAAAACCTGATCAGCAATAAGGGTCACATCATTAATAACAAGAGAAAGGTGTATTTCTAAATGATACTAAATGATGAAATGATTCTAAATGATGAAAACTCTAGATAAGTCATTATAATAGATTTAAAAAATGTCAAAATACTTGAAGAGACTAAGTATGCTATCACAATGAAATTGTAATGTGCATTCATAACGACACTTCATGTAAAACTTGTAGAACACTTTGGCTTTGAGAAAGACACCAAGGAGGGTAGTAGAGAGAAAATAAAGAAGAGCCAAGACCAAGGACTGGGGGTCTCCAATATTTAGAGGCTAGTTAGAAATGGAAAAACTAGCAAAGGAGATGGAAAATGAGCAGCCAATGTAAATTATAAAGTTGTCCTAATTAATAGCATAAAAATGAAACAATCTAAATGTCACAAAAGAGTATTTGTTAAATAAAGTACGGAACATCTATGTAATTGAATACCATGAAGACATTAAAATGATTGTGAAGACCTGTGTGTATTGATGTTGGAAGATGGTTATGAAATATTAACTGAAAAAGTGGGTCTCAAAACAGCATGTATAGTATGATTCCATTTTTTAAATTTAAGAGTCTGGAAAGAAAAAAAAAAAAAAGAAAGACGCCAAGTCTCTAAAAATCAAATTCCAGGGGGAAAAAGCACAAGGTCATTAGAGATTCTACCATGTAACACATCAACTTTGTTGTTAATGCTGCGCTTTGGGTGCATAAACAGGTCCTATTTTCCTACCAAAAATGTTCCATTGAGGGGCCAGCCCACTGGCATAGCAGTTAAGTTTGCGCGTTCTGCTTTGGCAGCCCAGGGTTCGCAGGTTCACATCCCAGGGGTGGACCTACACACTGCTCATCAAGCTATGCTATGGCAGGCATCCCACATACAAAGTAGAGGAAGATGGGCATGGATGTTAGCTCAGGGCCAATCTTCCTCAAGCAGGAAAAAAAAAAATGTTCCGTTGATAACCCAGATCTTGCAACCATAGCTAGCACAAAAAGATGTTTTCATTTCCTTGGGACATAGTAAGAGTATCGAAACCCTAGGAAAGTGTAGAAATTATATTAGGAAAGAATAGGAAAAGTAACAATATAACCTCATAGGATTCATATTCTTTATAACTTGTTTTAGGATAAATTTAATGTTTACTTGTGAAATCATTTTAACATTTTGTATATATGTTAGCTGGCTTTTGCAGAGTTTAAAATATTTAAAAGACTATGATTTATTAGATTACATACTAACAGGATATTTAGAAATATTTACATTTCCAATCAATATTTCCATGTTTGGAGAAATTTCTTTTGTTAAGTATATAAGTTTTAAGTTAGTAGTTGTTCAAATAGTATGTAACTGTAGATAAACGGCAACTTCTTAATGTCTTAAAATATTTACTTTAGTAACTACATAAGATTAATATATCTGTCATGAAATAAGAAAATTATTAATAATTACTCTTTTCCAGGTGCAACATTAAATAAGCCAGCATCACACAATGTCCTGCTTTATAAGAACAAAGTGGAAGGGGAAATAAAGGTCATAAAGTTATTTATTTTTTGCTGTTCTTCCAATAAGTCATAAACTCTCAGAAGCAGAGAATGTTTGACAACTTTTCTTTGTCTCTCCATGGACACCTGAGCCTGTACATTTGTGCAGTCCATGCAGTTGGGTATGACTGGAAATATCCTAAGACACACAAGGATTGTGTGCGAGCCAGCAAAGTTACAGAAGGACATTGGCCGTCGAAGGCCTAGCAGCCTAACCACCTCTTGCCGATAACTCCAGCCCAACCAATGTGCCAGTTTGCTTCATTTCTATCGTAAGGACATAGATACCCAGCCAAGAGAAAAGAGTTTTAAATTTGGGTATACTTCTGACTTATCTATCTTCCTAGATTTTGAATTTCTTAAAACATCCAACCATGTTTTCTGTTCCTGCAGAAAGTTCTGAGTGTCTTCGCCCACTGCCATTCACTCAAGGGGTGGACAGTCCATATTTAACGGGAAGAATAAAAATCTGTTACAAATAGCTCACAAGATCCAGAGGACTTATGGATACTTTTCAGAACAATGCTGTCTGTCCCCAAGCAACATATGCCCAGGGACCCATTTACAAATGCCATGTGCAATGTTTCCTGGGTGTCTAGATTTATTCAGAAAAATTATCACTGTTTTATTTTTATTCAAACCTTTGAGTGCAGCTTAACTCCTGGGGTATGTTCTGTGAAGTGTGCTATAGATAAGATACACTCCAAACATGGCATTCGAAACCATCTATCTCACAGCAAACATTCCAATAAACAGCTGCTAAGAATATTGAGAGGGGCTTACAATTTGAAAAAGAAATTGGTTTGCTGCCACTAAAAAATATTTGAGTGTATGTGAGTGCATTTGTGAGTTGTATGTGAGTGTGTAGTGTCACACATAAAGCATGAAGTTTAAGGAAGAGCTGGAACCCCTTACACCAGCTCCTTACCCCAGTACCATTTGCAAAGACCCTTCTAGTTTCTTTTGTCTTATTAAGTGGTCATAGGAGGAGCTAGACTCAAACTCCTGGACCTTATTGTTAGAGATGTGACCTGCCCTGTTGTCAGAGGTGTCCATACAAACAAACATGAAATGGAAAATCAAAGGAAATATAGGAAAACAATTAATGTCTTTGTAAGGCAAACTTGTTTCTTTTAAATTTATACATCTTTAATTTTTTACACAAAACTATTAATTGTAGAACAACTTAAAAAGTAGATAAGTCAGGGCCAGCCTGGTGGCATAGTGGTTGAGTTTACGTGCGCCATTTCAGTGGCCCAGGGTTCGCAGGTTCAGATCCCGGATGTGGACCTACACACTGCTTATCAAGCCATGCTGTGGCGGGCATTCCACCCATAAAGTAGAGGAAGATGGGCACGGACATTAGCCTAGGGCCAATCTTCCTCAGCAAAAAAACAAAACAAAACAAAACAAAAAAAGTGGATAAGCAAATAAAATGTAAAATCTTTCTCAAATTTATTAATCATAGTTAAAACTTAGTTCATTTCTTTCAAGTATGTATGATTTATATATATACACACATATGAAATTATTATTAATATATTATATTATGTGTGTTATATAACAATATAAATATTGTTATTTCTATATACACACATTTAGTTATATATATATATACACACACAGACAAAATGTAGATAAAGCTGCACAAATGGATACTGTTATAATGCTCTTTTTAAATATATCATAATCAGTTTCACATGAAACTAATCTTTGAAAACATAATTTAGGGTATTCATGATATTTCATAATTTGGTAATCTTGCTGTGGAGAAAATATTTGATAATTCAATAATTTGACTGCCCATGGGTATTTTACTTTGTCTCTAAGCTTTTAGTATTATATATAATGTTTGATGAACACCCTTAAAATCTTTGCCTACATCCAGTTTTCCTTAGATTACTTCCTAAGAGGTAATGAACATTTTAAGAAAGAGAAATCACTAAATTTTCATCCCCCAAAATGGCTGAATTTCAAAAAGTATATCAGAGAGCTCATTTTATTCAAACCTTTCCAAAATTGACTATCACCACTCAAAAGTTGTATTAATCTCTCAAGCAAGAAAGTTATATTTTTGCTTTAATTTGACTTTCATTTATTACTACACTGAACATTTTTAGTTTTAGTAATCATCTGTAATTCTTCTTCTCTAGTAATTATGTATTAATTGTTTTTCTAGTAAATTTTAATGGTTTTCTTATCTACTTACATAAGCTCTCTCTAAAATAATTTATTGTCCCTTCTCCGTTACATTTGTTGTATTTTCCTCATTTGCAATTTTTTAAATTTAGGTTTGTGATTATTTTGACATCTTTAAATTCAAATTCATATTTACTGTTTATTTCTTCTTTTGTATTTTCATTGATTCAGGTTTGGAAAGTGACTTTGATTTTAAGATCAGATATAGATTCTCCTATACTTTTATTTTCATCCTCTGGTTTTTGTTTTTTCAAATATAAATACTTAATGTATTAGAATGTCTGTGTTTCTTATGAGGTGAAGCTCTAAAGATCATTTTTCATGTACAATATCAAAATGAACAAAGAAAGTGAACCCACACTCTCATCTCTGTGTAGTTGTACTTAAAATCCTTAAGTGACTTCCCTTAAACATGTCTCCGCTCTTGCTGCTATATAAGAGGGGTAATATTTTAAATAATGGCATCATTTTAAAATGTAAGGCAAACAGATGAAAAATATACAATTCCTTTTGAGGAACAAGATTAAAGACAAGTGGGATTTAATACTGCTGGTAACTGTCCCCTATCTGTTATCAGCTGAGTGATGAGATCAGAGAGTAAATCTGGTTAAATTGATCTGAAAATACTATGCTATCTGGCGAGGATGTGATTTTTTTTAAGGACCTTCGAGATTAGAATAGTAAACTAGCATGAGGAACGCACGGCTGGAAAGATTAATGCTACCGCTGTCCCTTCAGCTAGGCTGCCTCCGCTGCTAATGGTGTTTATGTAGGGCTGGCCTGCTTTC
This sequence comes from Diceros bicornis minor, assembly GCF_020826845.1. Lineage (NCBI taxonomy): Eukaryota > Metazoa > Chordata > Mammalia > Perissodactyla > Rhinocerotidae > Diceros > Diceros bicornis. The sequence continues at coordinate 6,122,253 of NC_080778.1, read as the reverse complement.
ATGAATAGTCTGCGATAGGAACAGGTGGACCAAGTGAATCAAAATGGCCACATTTATGACAGATATAATCCCCAAGGGTGTTTAATTGTTTGCATTTGTGAATATTCTGATATTGACTTTTTTTCTCCTGTCGTCTTAGACAATAACACCCAATGTGAGGAAACCTAAAGACAGATGCAGGCTAAGAAACACATGGGTCTCTGAAACCAGGGAAAATGCCTCAGTCGACATGCCCTTAACAGAATCTGAAGATAAATCACAAGACGATGAAAGCTTATTGTCTCCTATTCGGTGTCCTATGGCTGAAAATGTGCAGTGTTTCTGAGGGGTATATTCATGGGGGCTTTCTGGGATGAAGAGAATCATGTAAGCTAGCACTTCCCTGACAGAAATATGATCTGGGATCGACACACTGGAATCTTTTTGTCTCTGCACTTAAGTCATGCCCAGGCCCCAGGAGGACATGTACACAACTTGTGGATTTTTCTGCTGGGCCCTCATGCTCTTGAGGATTTACATTAGTGAGACAAGTGGCTAATTCAGTACAGCCAAATGTTGCACATTTCATGATTAAAGACAAGCCTCCTCGGACTGGGCTTCATTTATTTTCCCGGCAGTGAAATATGTGTGGATTTATATTTTTTCATTACTATATAAATACAAGCAGTTTATAAAATGCTGGAGGATTATCAAAGTTAAATCTCCCATTCCAAGACTATGAAAGGAATTTTCCTGTTGTTTCTTTCTTTGTAAAAGCACAAGCCACTGTGTAAATGATTTAGCGAAAAAGAAAGATCTATTTAATTGCGTTGTTTAAAAAGTGAAATAAATAGAATTCAGCACATCCACTTGTTAATTCAGCCAGTATAACTATGGTTTCTGAAAATTAAAGGCTACTGTAGAAACTTGTACCACTTATTGTCCCAAGTTATTGATTATCAATAGAGATGGCATTGGATCACAACGTCAAAGGAGTTGTGTTAGTACACATAACTCTACTGTAAGTTTTCCAGGTTATCAGACTATTCCTTTGTTAGTTCACTCACCGCACAAATGCTTCAGTGTCTGCTTTTTCCTGGCCGCCATTTAGGAACTGGGAATTCAGTAGTAAAGAAGGCAAAGTGTTAGGCCCATCAAGCTTACTGTGACAAGCAACCACTAAAAATGGCCCCTAATGATACTTGCCTACTGGTACTCATGTTCTAGTGTAATCTCCTACTTCTTTGGTGTAGAATGGAGCTAATGACTCTTTTTTAACAAATGGAAATTGGCGTAGTGATGGATGTCACTTCCAAGATTAGGTATAAGGAGACGGTGGCTTCTCTTTGGGGCACTCCATCTCACTCTTTCTCTCGCTCTGTGAGAAGATGCCTGTCAGGTCATGGGCTGCCTGAGAAAGTCCCACATGGGAAGAAACTGATGTCCCCAGCTAAGGGTCATCGAGGACCAAGAGCTAGTGAGTGGGCGTGGGCACAGGAATCCCCCAGCTGAGCACTAGGTGGCTGCCGCCTTGGCCGATGACTTGATTGCAGCCTGTGGGAAACCCAGAACCAGAAGCTCCAGTTAAGCTGCTGCCAGATCCCTGAAACACAGGGATAACAAATGCTGCCGTCCTCACCATCTAAGGCCAAAGACTTTGGGAGAGTCTTCCGTGTAGCAATCAGTAACTTATATGCTGGAGGCGGAGTCAGATAACAAACAAATACATAAACACATAATCTGATGTCAGGTTGATCCGGCTGCTTTTGAGCAATTGGGTTGTGATGTTTGTTGGTGGAATTTCCTTCATATTTTTTGTGCTCAGGGTTTTTTTAACCTCTTGGAAATGTGGGTTTATAGTTTTCATTAAATTTGGAAAATTTAAGAAGGCAGCTGTCTGCAAGCGGAGGAGACAGGCCTCCCGAGAAGCTAATTCAGCTGGAATCTTGATCTTGGACTTCTCAGCCTCCAGAACTGTAAGAAGTAAATTTCTATTGTTTAAGCCTCCCAGTCTGTGGTATTTTGTTACGGCAGCCTGAGCTAAGACACTCCTCCATTCTGCTGTCGAACCTCCTATTAAGTGTTCTAGTTCAGTCACTTGCGCTGAACATGGTTATTGATGCAAAGTAAGCACTCACTGAAGTCCTGTGGCAAACAGCGACTCAGGGTAATGCCTACATCCACACAGGCTGGATCTCAGAAAAAAATCCTGGGGCCTAAGATACTTGAGTTTTGAGGTCTTTGGAAATTATCTAAAATTTGTCAGTTAATGGCACGAAACAACTGTGATTGATTAGGCAATCATTTGAGGGGCCGTCGTTGTTATTCAGCATGCCATCTTAAAGGCCTGTTCTTTCGAAATGTTCCTGAATTATCTGCATGTATTCAATCAATAAATATTATGGAGGGTCCCTAATTTCCCTGGCCCATGGTAAATATGGGGATTAGAGAAAAAAGTATAACATACTTAAGATCCTTTTTGACTGTGTTGCCTTTTTATATAATAACACTTTCTACATTAAGCCCAGGAAAAGAAAAGTCCATATTTAGGGCGGGTGCTACAGGTACTGGAGTGGTGCCTAATGTTTTTTAATATCTCTCTTCTCCACTGAAACGGCTCTTCCAGAGCTGTTTCTTTGCTCGTGTTGATGAAGAAACAAAGAGCATGAAATGCGTGCAATATGGAGCTTCTCTTTGTTTCTATTTTTGCATAGAATTTATCCCAAAAAATAACAGACTCAGAGGGCTTCCTGATCCCCATGGGTGGTCTGAGGCTTCCATGTGGCAGCTGGCAAGCCCAACCCACTGCTGTGGGGGAGCAGGGGAACTCCAGAATGAGCCAGTTAAAAGGATCTATTTTCGGTTTGTTTTTTCCCCTAAATCAACTGAAAAACTGTATAATACTTAGCCTGATAAGCGAAAAAAGGAAAGTGCAATATTTAAATTTTGGGTTCATAAAAATTAGTCACCAGGCAATTCAGTTTCATTATCTATTACAGATTGGTCGTAGTCTGTTAGCTGACAGAGGTGCTACACATGCAAATACTGCAATAAGGGGAAAGAACAGCTGATTGTGGTACACTCCCCTGCCCTAATTATTTTTATAATTGTTCTCTGTCTACTGTCTTTATGGGGTAATCCACAAGCAGAGTGCAACACCAACTCCATCCTTTTGTTGCATTTGTTTTTATTTCTGCTATAGACAAAGTTTCCAACCAGGTTGAAACAAAAGTTTAAAGGTAAGTGTTGAGGAGAGGAGTCAAGATGGCGGCGTAGGCAGACTCGGAACTCACCTCCTCCCGCGGACACAGCCAATTTACAACTACTCGTGGAAAAATTACCCCTGAGACAGAACTGAAAACTGGATAAGAGGAACTCCTGCAACAACAGACAATCCTAACTGAGGTGGAAGAGGCAGAGACTCCCTTCTGGAGAGGAAAGACGCCGCCTACACAAGCCGCAGTGCCTCACAGCCGCCCGGGAGCAGCTCACAGGTACGCAGCCCTCCCTGGAGGCGCGGGGCCCTGAGCCAGGAGCGTCCCCGCTGGGGGCATTTTGTGGACCCAGCACAATCGAGACGAGTGGCGTAATATCTGACTTTGCCTGCCACTAAAGCATTGGAGAGCACCCCCAGAAAAACCGGTTCACAAAGAAATTAAAACCGGCTCTTAAAGAGCCCACGCACAAACTCACCCGTTTCAAAAATAAACCTAAAATCACCAGAAAGAAAGGTGCACAGTGCTTTGGTGAAAAGAGACTCATGTAATAGGCCCTGTGTGCATCTCGGTGAGAGGTGAGACCTCTCCAGGGACTGGGACATTGGCGGTGGCCATTGTTGTGGCCTGGTGTGGGCGTGCTGACACAGACGCCATTGGAGTTCTCCTTGGGGCCTGCTAGCCCAGGTCTGCCCCACCGGCTAGAGCACCGATTTAATCCAGCTCAGCCAGGGCAGGCAGCCCACCCTAGAGACTGGCCCCACCCAACAACAAGCCCTCAGGCAACTTGTGGGCCTGCATAGATTGGCGACTGAATTCTCTGCAGCCTGGCAACTGAGCCGACTTCAGTGGGGCAAGGTGTGCACAAGGAGTGGGTGGAGAGTGTGGGGCAGTGGTGGAGTGTGTGGGGCTCCCGCCGTGGAGAGACTGGGTCCACTTTGGGAGATTGGGGCGCACACACGGGGCAGGACTGTGTTGACTATGTGTGTGGACCTGTGGGTGGTGGGGCTTGTCAGCTGCAAGAGACTTGTGCTTCTCAAAGACCCATATAGGGGGTTTGCCCCACCTTCCAAAGCCTGAAACAATTGGGTGCTCCCGTGCCTGAGGCCAGCCCCACCCAACTGCAATCCTCAGAGAGCTGACAAGAGACCTAAAGGCTGGAGGCTTATAGCAATTGTAAGCCCCTGAGCCTAACAACCTGCCACGCTGGGGACCTACTCACTTAAAAGAAATACTGCAACACAAATGTGGTATTAGAACGTGCAGCCAACTGTGCTGGGGATCCCCACACCTGATAAAGAGACTGAAAGGTCCACAAGAACTACAAGCAGCTGAGCATTACAACAGCTGGCCAGGAGCATAACTCGGCCTCCCTGGGCACCTACAGGGAGAGCAAACAGGCCACAACAGAAGGACACACGTAGCCCACATAGGGGTCATCCCTGGAACATTGAGAACTGAGGGAAGCACACTGCAGGACTCCTAAGCCATCTTTACATAAGGTCAGCTATCCAAGAGCAGGAGACGTAGCTGACCTACCTAATATGTAGACACAAGCACAAGGAAAGAGGGAAAATGAGGAGGCAAAGGAATACATTCCAAGTAAGGGAACAGGACAAAACCTCAGAAAAGGAACTAAGTGAAACAGAAGTGAGCAACCTACCCGACAGAGAGTTCAAACTAGGAGTGTTAAGGATGCTCACTGATCTGGGGAGAAGAATAGATGAACTCAGTGAGAATGTCAACAAAGAAATGGAAGATATAAAAAAGAACCAATCAGAAATGAAGAATACAATACTGGAAATGAAAAATTCACTAGAGGGACTCAAAATCAGAGTAGAGGATCCAGAAGAACAGATCTGTGAGCTGGACAAAAGACTAGAAGAAATTACCCAAGCTGAACAGGTAAAAGAGAAAAGAATTAAAAAGAGTGAGGACAGTCTAAGGGACCTCAGGGACAACATCAAGCGCACTAACATCCGTGTTATAGGTGACCTGGAAGGAGAAGAGCGAGACAAAGGGGCAGAGAATCTATTTCAAGAAATAATAGATGAAAACTTCTCCAACCTAAGGAAGGAAATAGACATCCAGGTACAGGAAGCACAGAGAGCCCCAAACAAGATAAACCCAAAGAGGCCCACACCAAGACACATCATAATCAAAATGTCCAAAATTAAAGATAAAGAGAGAATCCTAAAAGCCGCAAGAGAAAGTCAAGTTACATACAAAGGAAACCCCATAAGGCTATCAGCTGACTTCTCAGCAGAAACCTTACAGGCTAGAAGAGAATGGCATGATATATGTAAAGTGCTAAAAGGAAAAAACTTACAGCCGAGAAAACTCTATTCAGCAAGGTTATCATTCAAAATGGAAGGAGAGATCAAAAATGTCCAAGACAAGCAAAAATTAAACGAGATTCTCACCAAGAAACCAGTGCTACAAGAAATGTTAAAGGGACTGATTTAAGGGGAAAAGAGAAGACCACAAATAGGAAAAATTATCTATTTCCATGATAAGAAGGTAATGGATACCAATGCACAAAAAAGAGGTTAGATATGATATCAAAAACATAAAAGGAGGGAGGAAGGGAGTTAAAGAGTAGAGCTTTCAGACAGGGGTCAAACTAAAGAGACCATTAATTCTGTATAGAAGAAGAAAAGAACAGAGAAGGACTACTAAAACACTGAGAAAAAAAAAGTTAAAAAATGGCAGTAAGTACATACTTATCAATAGCTACTTTAAACGTCAATGGACTAAATGCTCCAATTAAAAGGCATAGGGTGGCTGATTGGATAAAAAAAACAAGACCCATATATATGCTGCATACAAGAGACACACTTCAGACCTAAAGACACTCACAAACTGAAAGTGAAGGGATGGAGAAAGATACTCCATGCAAATGGCAATGAAAAGAAAGCTGGGGTAGCAGTACTCATATCAGACAAATAACCTTTAAAACAAAAACTGTAAAAAGAGACAAAGAAGGTCATTACATAATGATCAAGGGAACAATCCAACAAGAGGATATAACACTTGTAAATATCTACGCACCCAATGTAGGTGCACCTAAATATATAAAGCAATTATTAACAGACAAAAAAACCCAGAAATAGACAGTAACACAATAATAGTAGGGGACTTGAACACTCCACTTACACCAATGGATAGATCATCCAAAGAGAAGATCAATAAGGAAACATTGGCCTTAAATGATACACTAGAACAGATGGACCTAGTAGATATATACAGAGCATTCCATCCAAAAACCAAACAAAACATGTTCTTTTCAAATACACGTGGAACATTCTCCAGGACTGACCACATATTAGGCCACAAAACAAGTCTCCATAAATTTAAGAAGATTGAAATAATACCAAGCATCTTTTCTGACCACAATGGTATGAAACTAGAAATCAACTATTTCTAGTTTCATACCATAGATGGAAGAAAATCAGAAAAGCCACAAATACGTGGAGATTAAACAAAATGCTACTGAAAAATGACTGGGTCAACGAAGAAATCAAAGAAGAAATCAAAAAATACCTGGAGTAAATGAAAATGAAAATACGACATGCCAGAATTTATGGGCTACAGCAAAAGCGGTTCTAAGATGGAAGTTTATAGCAATACAGGCCTATCTCAACAAACAAGAAAAATCTCAAATCAACAATCTAACAATGCACCTAAAGGAACTGGAAAAAGAAGAACAAAGCCCAAAATCAGTAGAAGAAGGGAAATAATAAAAATCAGAGCAGAAATAAATGAAATAGAGACCAAAAAATCAATAGAAAAAATTAATAAAACCAAGAGCTTGTTCTTTGAAAAGATCAACAAAATTGACAAAACTTTAACTAGACTCACCAAGAAAAAAAGAGAAGGCACAAATAAAATCAGAAATGAAAGAGGAGAAATTACAACAGACACCTCAGAAATACAAAAGATTATAAGAGAATACTATGAAAAGCTATATGCCAACCAATTCGACAATCTGGAAGAAATGGATAAATTCTTAGAATCACACAACTTTCCAAAACTGGATCAAAAAGAAGTAGAGAATTTGAATAGACCAATCACCAGTAAGGAGATCAAAACAGCAATCAAAAACCTGGCCAAAAATAAAAGTCCAGGACCAGACGGCTTTCCTGGTGAATTCTACCAAACATTCAAAGAAGACTTAATATCTATCCTTCTCAAACTCTTCCAAAAAATTGAGGAGGGGGGGAAGCTCCCTAACTCATTCTATGAAGCCAACAATACCCTGATACCAAAACCAGACAAGGACAACACAAAAAAAGAAAATTGCCGGCCAATATCACTGATGAACATCAATGCAAAAATCCTCAACAAATTACTAGCAAATCGCATACAACAATACGTTAAAAAGATTATATACCATGATCAAGTGGGATTTATTCCAGGGATGCAGGGATGGTTTAGCATTCACGAATCAATCAACGTGATACACCACATTAATAAAATGAAGAATAAAAATCATATGATCATCTCAATAGATGCAGAGAAAGCATTTGACAAGATACAGCATCCATTTATGATAAAAACTCTGAATAAAATGGGTATAGAAGGAAAGTACCTCAACATAATAAAGACCATATATGGGAAACCCACAGCTAATATCATCCTCAATGGTGAAAAACTGAAAGCTACCCCTCTAAGAACAGTAACCAGACAAGGATGCCCACTCTCACCACTCCTATTTAACATAGTACTGGAAGTCCTAGCCAGAGCAATCAGGCAAGAGAAAGAAATAAAAGGGATCCAAATTGGAAAGGAAGAAGTGAAACTGTCACTATTTGCAGATGACATGATTTTATATATAGAAAACCCTAAAGAATCCACCAGAAAACTTTTAGAAGTAATAAACGAATATGGTAAAGTTGCAGGATACAAAATCAACATACAAAAATCAGTTGCATTTCTATACACTAACAACAAAGTAGCAGAAAGAGAAATTAAGAATACCATCCCATTTACAATTGCAACAAAAAGAATAAAATACCTAGGAATAAACTTAACCAAAGAGGTGAAAGATCTGTACACGGAAAACTATAAAACATTGCTGAAAGAAATTGAAGAAGACACAAAGAGATGGAAAGATATTCTGTGCTCTTGGATTGGAAGAATTAACATAGTTAAGATGTCCATACTTCCTAAAGCCATCTATAGATTCAATGCAATCCCGATCAAAGTTCCAACAACATTTTTCACAGAAGTAGAACAAATAATCCTAAAATTTATATGGAACAACAAAAGACCTCGAATAGCTAAAGGAATCCTGAGAAAAAAGAATAAAGCTGGAGGTATCACACTCCCTGATTTCAAAATATACTACAAAGCTATAGTAACCAAAACAGCATGGTACTGGCACAAAAACAGACACACAGATCAATGGAATAGAATCAAAAGCCCAGAAATAAACCCACACATCTATGGACAGCTAATCTTTGACAAACGAGCCAAGAACATACAATGGAGAAAAGAAAGTCTCTTCAACAAATGGTGTTGGGAAACCTGGATAGCCATATGCAAAAAAATGAAAGTAGACCCTTACCTTACACCACACACAAAAATTAACTCCAAATGGATTAAAGACTTGAATGTAAGACCTGAAACTATGAAACTTCTAGAAGAAAACATAGGCAGTACACTCTTCGACATCGGTCTTAGCAACATCTTTTCAAGCACCATGTCTGACCGGGCAAGAGAAACAATAGAAACAATAAACAAATGGGACTACATCAAACTAAAAAGCTTCTGCACAGCGAAGGAAACCATCAACAAGACGAAAAGACAACCTAACAATTGGGAGAAGATATTTGCAAACCATACATCTGATAAGGGCTTAATCTCCAAAATATATAAAGAACTCATGCATCTCAACAACAAAAAAACTACCAACCCAATTAAAAAATGGGCAAAAGACCTGAACAGACATTTCTCCAAAGAAGATATACAGATGGCCAACAGACACATGAAAAGATGTTCAAAATCATTAACTATCAGGGAAATGCAAATCAAAACTACAATGAGATATCACCTCTCGCCCATCAGAATGGCTATAATTAACAAGACAGGAAACAACATGTGTTGGAGAGGATGTGGAGAGAAGGGAACTCTCATACACTGCTGGTGGGAGTGCAAACTGGTGCAGCCACTATGGAAAACAGTATGGAGATTTCTCAAAAAATCAAGGATAGAAGTACCATATGATCCAGCTATTCCACTGCTGGGTATTTATCCAAAGAACTTGAAAACACCAATGCGTAAAGATACATGCACCCCTGTGTTCATTGCAACGTTGTTCACAATAGCCAAGACTTGGAAGCAACCTAAGTGCCCATCAAGGGAAGAATGGATAAAGAAGCTGTGGTATATATACACAATGGAATACTACTCAGCCATAAGAAACGATGAAATCCAGCCATTTGTGACAACATGGATGGACATTGAGGGTATTATGCAAAGTGAAATAAGTCAGAGGGAGAAGGTCAAATACCGTATGATTTCCTTCATTAAGTAGTAGATAATAACAACAATAAACAAACACATAGAGACAGAGATTGGATTGGTGGTTACCAGAGGGGAAGCGGGGAGGGGGTGGGCGAAAGGGATAATTCGGCACATTTGTGTGGTGACGGGCTGTAGTTAGTATTTGGGTGGTGAACATGACGTAATCTATGCAGAAATAGAAGTACAATGATGTACACCTGAAACTTATACAATGTTATAAACCTATGTTACTGCAATAAACAAAAAATTTAAGAAATAAATAAATAAAAATATTGGTAAGTGTTATGTTGTTCTCTGCATTTATAGGTTTATCACAATATTTGGTAATTAGGCATGTTGACAGTTTAATATCCAAATTAAACGCATTATGTTTTAGTAAAAAAATAAACCCAAGAGGTGGTAAAGGTGCTGTGAAATTCCTAAATCTCAAAATCCACCTTAATTTTGAATATATATATATATATACACACATACACATATGCACACTGCAATATAAATATATGAAAAATAGCCCAAAGGGGCCAGCTCTCAAAATCCAGAGCCTTAGTGAGCCACATATTCAGAATCAGAGTTCAGATTTTGAAGGTCCCACTCATCTAAAGATTTAGCTAGTACTGTAGGATCATTTATTGATTTATTTAACAAATATTTATTGACAACTTACAATAAGCCAGGGACAATTTTGGTGCTGAAAATCAATGGATTTCAGGGTTAGATCTGCAGGAAAAGCTTGCCTTCAAGGAGCAACTAAAATATGAGAAACCTGCGAGTTTGAGGCACAGGACCACTTGGCCATGCTGACAGACAGCCCTCTTCCACACTTTCAAAGATGCTTTGATATAACATGTCAGCATTCATTAAAGTTGGGGTTGCTTTTCCCTAACTTTTTTGTTTGTCACAAAACCTGTTAAGACACTCTTTCTTCATTTGAGAGATGTCAGGAAGAGGGCTTGAAAAAGGCAATCGATGATGGTGTTGTCAGTGGTTCACTAGGAAGTATACAAGTATCCACAAAAAGCGTGAATTGAGAGAAGACTAACTGAGAAATGTGTGTATACACATACTAGCAGACAACTATAATGTACCTGTTCTCTACTGCTTTGTGAAAAACCACCCCAAATCTTATTGGCTCAAAACAACAATGATTTTTCTGCTGGTCTTGCTGGGCTAACTTATATGGCTGCCTCGGGTGGCTGTTCAGCTGCGGGTGGGGTTCTGAGACAGCCTCACATACATGCTGTGGGAGCCAGCTGTTGCCTGGATCTCTCTCTCTCTCCTCTCTCTGTCTCTCTCTCTGCTATTACTCAGTAGTGAAGCCCAGGCTTCCTTACATGGCAGCAGGAGCACTCCAAGAGATTGAACACAGAAGCTGCAAGGGTTCTTGAAGGCTAGACTCTGAAACTTCTATAATTTCACTTCCACCATATTCTGTTGGTCAAAGCAAACCACAAGGCCAGGCCAGATCTAACCGGCAGTGACATGGACCCCACCTTTTAAAGGGAGTTGTGCAGAAAATGTGTCCTTATTTGCTCTACAATATCTATTAATGACTACATGTCTTGTTTGTAATATATTAAGTATATATTATATATGTATACAAATTTCAGAATAACCCCTGTTGCATAAGAAGTTATTGGAAATACATCATTAAAACAGATAAAGAAAGAAAAAAAAGAAAAGTTGAAGAAAATTCTTTTTTATTGTGCTGAAATAGTTTAGAAATTATAGAAAAGTTGCAGGAATGGTTCAAAGAGCTTCCATATGCCATTTATTTAAATTTGCCAATTGCAAATATTTTTTTCCATATTTGCTTCATCACTAGGATGGTGATGAATTATAAATATATAAATTCAGAAAGTAGATTAGTTGTCACCTAGCCTGAGGATGGGAGAAAAAGAAGGGGGAGTGATTGTTGATGGGTAAGTGGTTACTTTGGGGGCTATAAAAACGTTCTAGATGGGGGCTGGCCTCACGGCCTAGTGGTTAAGTTTGGCACACTCTGCTTCGGTGGCCTGGGTTTGGTTCCCCGGCCCAGGCCTAAACCACTCATCAGTGGCCATGCTATGGCAGCACCCTACATACAAAATAGAGGAAGATTGGCACAGATGTTAGCTCAGGACAAATCTCCCTCAAGCAAAAAGTGGAAGATTGGCAACAGATATTAGCTCAGGGTGAGTCTTCCTCAGGAAAAAAAAAATGTTCTAGAATGAGAATATGGTTATGTTTGCACAACTCTGAATTCTACACTTTCAATAAGTAAATTTTACGGTGTGTGAAATATATCTCAATAAAAGTGTTAAAAAATACTATCTATAAGCACCAGCTGAGTGGATTTCTTTATCAATGATATGATATTGAATTGAAGATTGTGGGCCTTTATTTATGCTAGGACACTGTTGAAAATCTCTCTAAAAATACCAGAATCTACACCATCAAACTGAATGGAGGGATAGCTGTGAATCCCATGATGTCAGTTGGGAATTTGTAACTTGGTCTCTCTGATTATGTCCTTTGAGCCTGAAGCATCAGGTAGATTCAGTTATTTCATGCGCCAACATATTATTCAGGACTCAGTGGAGCTGGAGAAACTGAACCACCCGCCAGTGTCCACTGGCCTGCACGTGGCAATGCTGGGCAGGAAGGTGAAGAACCTGACCCCAGCGCACTGCGCCCACAGTCCATTTAAGTAGGCAGTGATGTGGGGCTGGCCCCATGGCTTAGCGGTTAAATGCACGCTCCGCTGCTGGCGGCCTGGGTTCGGATCCCGGGTGCGCACCGAGGCACCGCTTCTCCGGCCATGCTGAGGCTGCGCCCCACATAGAACAACTAGAAGGATGTGCAACCATAACATACAACTATCTACTGGGGCTTTGGGGGAAAAATAAATAAATTAAAAAAATAATAATAATAAGTAGGCAGTGATGTGATGGGCCAGTTTTGATTTGATGGGATACATAACACAAATGTGGCATAATTATAGATTTATAAATGTATATAGAGAAATAGAAATATGGAATATTGTCCAAAGAAGAAGAAAACTTAAACTAGAAAATTAGAGTTAACATAAGCAATTGTTCTGACTTTTGGTTGATCAGAGTGTTCTTTGTGCCAATAACTTTCAGAATTACCTGGTTTTCCTTCATTTAAAATTTGATATAGATTTTATTTTTTGTGTATAGTTGGTATTAAATCTTATATTTTAACTCATTTTTATGTGTCGTCATGTCCAGAACATTATTTGTAAGAAATAACCTCAGGAACCAAACAATAACTGACACCTTTTGGAAAGCTTTAAACAATTCTCGAATAACTCTTTGATTGCCACTACAGCCAAAGTATGTGTTTTGTGAAAAATACACATTACGTTATTGTCATGGTAAGAAACTGAGATAAATTATAGGTAATTTCCATTTTTTAGTACCGTTTCTATGGTTATATAAGCAATGTATATTATTTTGGAACATGGTACCATGGTTAATTCAGGTAATTCCAGGTTATTAATGCTTTTAAAATGAAAATGATTTTTTTTGTTGTTGGTGGTGGTGGTTGAATAAAATTGTTCAGGTTGAGCAGGGAGAGAGATCTTTTTTGTTAACATAGACTATTTCCCTTAGCGCACATGACTGCGGGCTGGAGGGAGGCACAGCGGGGCTCGCCTTCCACTTGCTCCTTTCCCACCCTCCCTGGAACCATGAGGACTAGTGTCTCACACGTCTACCGAGAAGCTGCCATACACGACAGGCAGAAGCAGCAGCAGATGGAAACTAAGCCCTAAATGCTTCTATCCCCTGGGCTTTTGGATATAAAAGGAGTGACAAAAAAATTAATGACTGCATGTGCAGAAACAAAAGGGCTATCCAGGTGCTTATTTGTTTCATTGTTGCTGCCATTGTTACTGTTTATTTGTTCATTTTTCTCATTTTTTCCACCAATGGACAGGCAGGCTCACATAAACTTGAAGAGCAGGTGAGTGTTTAGGAATAGATATCTGAAATGATTTTTAAGGACTGATTCTGGGCAGGGAAGATGACTGTAGTGGACAATTGATGCCCGAAGCCTGCCAGGGACAGGAGGAGGTGTTAACACCCAGATAAGGTGCAGGACGGGCCTCCTCCACTGCTAACCAGGACGGGGTTTCTCCTGACGGCCCGTGAGTGTTTAGCCAAGCGGACCAATTAGCCAGGCATCTGATCCTCATTTTACCTGGTGATGGTCTCTCCAAATCTGAAACCAACTTTCCAGCCCTCCCCTAGAAAGCCTGGAGCAGAGAGTGTAGGTGGAGGAAGAGAGAGCAGACAGACGTATTGAATGGCACACATTTTCTGCGGCTTTGTCTTAGCCTCCTGACCCTCCCAGTTCCCGCGTCCTGCTGTCTTGCTCTCCCTATCCATCTGATTTAAATTGTGTTACATTGTGTTGTGTTCCTGCGTCCTGCTTTCTTGCTCTCCCCATCCATCTGATTTAAATTGTGTTACATTGCATTGTGTCATACGCATTTATGTAAGCTGTCGTAAATTCCTTATGAAGCAGGTTGTGGTATGAATTAATAAAAATAATGGAAATCAGGAAAATTATTGTAAAGAGAGCATAAATGTGAAATAAAAACCACACATACTACACTCGTATGCAAATGTGCACAATTACACAGTATGTCAGCTATATAACTATATCTATATCTATTATCTATTTAAAATATGTGCGTCATTTGAGAATTTGTAATTAAATTATTACTAATAGCTTAAAACTCACATAAAGTTTGCCCAACTTACGTTAAGTGCCAGGATTTTCCAGTAAAACTTCATAATCTAACACAGTCTCTTATTAGAGAGCCCTAAAACTAATTCTACCTTTGTTATAACGCCAACATTGATGGAGTATATATTTGAGCAGATATGAATAACGTGGACACAATTACAAAAAATGTAGCTTACTGAATGTCCAGGCAAGCTTGTGGATGGATACTGGCTTGTTTCATTTACTTTTTCCTCCCTATGGAAACAAGGAGAAATCCTAATGAGATGGAAGGAAACAATACTCAGAGAAAAAAGGCCAAGCTCCATTTAACATGTGGACAAATTGGGGCAATTTAACTGAATTTTCTGCCTGTTTTCTCACGTGCAAATAGTTCCTGTCCAAAGACCTTCACAGGGCTGCTGTGAAATTCAAAGGAAGAAAGAAATTTGTCATAACCTGTAAGTGCTCTACTAACATCAGCCACCAAATTAGTAATAAAGAGTGATAATTCAAAGCTCATCATTTTCCTTAGCAAGTAAACTTGTAAACTTAAAACACACACACAAAACCAGTTTCCATTTCACAAAAGTATTTGGACAGAATATATTTGAATTACTTATTGGGTTCCCCTTTCCACAACCCACAACACATTATTTCCTCTCTCTCTCTCCTTTTATTTTCCCCCATGAATACGTGTCTGTATTTCAGACCTGTCATTTTCCCAGGATGCTTACTGGACAAACTCCATCTTTGAACACGTTATTGAATCAGCCTGTTTCAAAGAATATTACACAGGGCATACCGAGGGAAACACAATTCCAACTCAATTTTAATAACGTTTTCGCTTTATTATAATTATAAAATATGTTCAATGGCAGTTTCAAAATTAAATGAAAAATTGTACACGACATCTTAGCAGCCATTGGATAATTGAAAAGGAGTGTTGGCTGAGTAGATTAGGTTATGAAAGCTAAGATGTCAAAAGAGTTTTGGTTAAAAAAAAGAAATCTATTTTCATTTCAGGGAACATAGGGCAGAAGAATCATAGATCTGGAAAACAAGGAATATTAAAGAATTACCTGGGACAGCACTCTAGCATAGAAGAAAAAAAAAAAAAAAAGAGCTAATGGCTTCAGTTTTAGAGACTATCACCAAGTAAAATGAAAATCAGATGCCTGATTAATGTCCTACTTGAAACTGAAAAGGATACTCTTGCATTCAGTCAGAATATTAATGAGTAGAGAAAAGCTCTCTTCAAATCAAGGAAAAAACATAATATTCGGTTACAATATTATTGCTTTTATTACTCAAGGTATCTAAGTTTGTTTTATGGCATTTTATGTGAGAATTCTTATTTCTTCCATAATAACTGCAGCAGGTTGACTATGATATTTAGATTAGTATTGTGATATTGGAGATGGAATGTAGTCACATGTCCTAGAGTTTTGGGTAAAGAAAAACTATGCTGGATTTCCATGTTACCAACAGAGAAACCCTACTGAGACTTCCTTCTGAGGATACCAAAATGTTTCAATTAAGACAATCAACTCGAAATGAGATAAATTAGCATATTTCTAGTGGTCATTTTAAGATTAGAAAACAAGAGTTTAATTTCTTAGTTGTGACAAATACAGTCTCTCTCTCTCTCTCTTTCATTCCATCTCTTTCTCTGTCTCTCCAGTTTTTTATGGTTCTTATTTTTAAAAAAATTATTTTTGTATATAAAGTAAAATGAATTTTAAATATTTTCTAATCTTAAAGCAATTAACTATTATTAAAGACACAAAATGAGGGCTTATGGCATGCCAGGGTCAAATATGTTACTTCATTTCATCATCACAATAAGCCGACAGGATAGATATGATTATTTTTCACACTTAAACGGTATGAAAAAGCAGTCAGAGAGAAGTTAACTTTGCTGGCTCTCTACTAGGGAAGTGGCAAAGCCCAGGTAGTCTGTCTATGTTTTGTTTGTGTTTTTACTTAATTTCTCATGTTGTTACTACCTATGTCAGTAGTTCTCAATCATTCTGACCTCTGGAATGATGTTATTAAGATATATTGAGTCCAACAAGAACTTTGATTTATGTAAGATATATCAATTACATTATCATATCAGAATTTAGAACTGAGAAAAATTTTAAATATGTATTTAGTCATTTAAAAATAACAACAATAAATCCATTACACATTAACAAAAATAGTATATTTTCTGACAACTACGTTTCCCAAAACAAAATATTAGTGAGAAGGGGGCATCGTTTTACATTTTTTGCAAATTTCTTTAACTTCTGGCTTAAAAGAAGCTGGGTTCTCATATCTGCTTCTGCATTCAAAACATTACAATGTGTTGCTTTGGTTTATGTATATATTAAATAAAATCTGGCCTCACACAGATATGTTTTTGGAAAAGGGAGGAGCATTTTATTTTCATTTTCAGATAATTGTGATATGTATATATAAATAACCCAAAGTCAATCGTAGTTTCAATAAACTTTGTACGCTAATGAGAGAATGAGAGTGAAAATGAAAATATGTTAATATTATTATGAAAATAATTTATCCATATATCTATTGGATTGTCTATCTTTTCCTTATTTATTTGTAAGAGTTCTTTCTGTATCCTGAAAGTGTATCACCCCCATCTCAGGAGTTTTCAGATTGCATTTTGAGAAACATTAACCTTTGACATTAAATAATCTTTGTGAAAATGATTTTTTAATAACTATATAATAGTCTATCTTAAGAATAAATCTTAATTATGGTAATACTTCACTCATTATTTATAGTCCAGGTTTTATTTTTATAAATAATTCCATAAATCTTTGCTCTCATTTCTAATAATAGATTTAGGTTAGCTTGTTTTAAAATAGTGCTAATGAGGATGGATCTTTTTAAGGCATTTCATGCATATTGTTTAATTGCTTTTATATCTATTACAAAGAATGTTGCTGTGAACATTCTTGTGCATTCTTCACGGATCTACATATGTTCAACATTAGTAGATACTGACTAACAGTTTTCCAGAATAGTTTTTCCAGTTCCCACTACCATCAGCATTGTATGAGAATTCCACCATCTTCTTGCCAGCACTTGATATTTTTTTCGTATTTTTTCCATCTTAGTAAATCTGGTGGATATGTAGTGGTATCCCATTAGGGTTATAATGCTGATTTCCTTAAAGCAAATATGTTTAGTAGCAATTTGTATGTTCTGTGTTGTGAGGTGCTTGTTCAAGTTTTGTCCATCTTTCTATTGGATTGTCCATCTTATCCTTATTTATTTGTCAGAGTTCTTTATGTGTCCTAAAAATGAATCCCTTGTTGCCTGTATACATTGAAAGTATTTTCTCTCCCTATGATGGTTGCTTTTTCAATATCTTAATCCTTTTTGATAACTTTTTAATATATCTCAGTTTATTTTATTTTCTCTTTTCTAGTTAGTACTTTTTGTATTTCTTTGAGAAATCTTCCCCAACTCCAAGGTCAAGATGATGGTCTCTTATGTTTCCTGCTAAAGGAATTTTTTATTGTAAATGTCAAATTTCAGTTTGAATTCCATCTGGAATTTAATTTTGTGTATAGTCTGAGATAGAATTCCAAATACATTTTTTTCCATAAGAGAATACAGTTACACAGCCACACCTATTCCCCACTGCAGTGTATTTTCATACAGCTTTGTGAGAGGTCTTGATTTTTGGAATGTTATGTTTTCCAGATTTATTCTTCAAGACCATCCTTGCTAATCTTGTGCCTTTCTATTTCTGTAATAATTTTAGTATGATCATGTCACTTTCTAAAAAAAAACAAACTTGCTTGTTTTCTTATTGAGATCGAAATCAATTTATAGATTAATTTGAGGATAATTAATATCTTTCCAACAATGAATATTCTGCAATTGGGAAACGTTGCACATCTTTCATCAGATTTAGTTCTAATATTTGATATTATTGATGCAATACTAATGGTGTCTTTTAAAATACGTATTTTCCATTTGTTTGTTGCTAGTATATAAAATACAATTGATTTTTTTAGTGAGCCTGCATCCAACAGACTTGTTAAATCTGCATATTACTTTTAAATAGCTTGTAGATTCTTTGGGATGTTCTAGATAGATAATCATGTTGCCTTAGAATAACAACTGGCTTGTTTCCATCTTCAAAATCTATACAGATTTAAAAAGAAAATGTTTTTTTGCCTCATAACCGAGGCTAGGTGCTTCAGCAAGTACATTGCTAAATAAGAAGAATACCAAACATCTCTTTATTTTTCCCAATCTTGGGAGTAGAAAGATCAATATTTCACCATTGAGAGTAATTTATTTTAGTACTTATTCATTTTCAAAGAATAACGTACTCTCATTTTCCTGGTTTGGTAATACTTTTAATAAAGAAAGGGCATTAAATTATTTTAAATGCTTTCTTTGAATTTATCTAGATAAGAATATGATTTTTTAAATTTTTATGTTTAATGTAGTAAACGAAACATTGATTAACAATTAAATGTTGTCCAATTTTAAAGACGTGGAACATATATCCTTTATATATCGTATGGATTTGATCTTCAAACATTTATTTATATTTGAGAGAAACTGGTCTGGAATTTTATTTTCTTAGGTATACTTCTTACATTTTAAAATAAAGATTACACTAGAGTCATAAAAAGATATGAAAATATCTTTACTATTTAAAAAAATCAGTAGAATAAATCAAAAATTCCAAAAACTATTTTTTTAAGTCAACAGAATGCATAAGCTTTAACTCAACTAACGGAAAGATGTAGAAGCACAAACACCCAATGTAAGAAAGGACAAGGGGCAAATAACTACCAAATGAAGGAAACGTTATGAGACTTTAAAATATCGTAAGAGACTTCTTTACACAACCATGTACAAACGTCTTAAAACCTAGATGAAGTGGCTTGTTTCCTATGTAAACAAAATTTATCTATAATGATGCAAATAGAAAGACGAAATGCAAACTGAATAATTACAAAAGAAAAAGTAATTAAGGAGTGCCACTAAGGTTTAAAACAACAACCACCACAACAAAAATATATTCTGTCAGTTCTATCACTTTTTGCTGCACGTACTCTGAAGCTCTGTTGTTAGGTGCATGCACGTGTAACATTGTTATATATTTTCTGTTTACATGTTTATCGTTATTTGATGTTCTTCTTTTATAATATTCTTTATTATAAATCTACTTTGTCTAATATTAATACAGACCATCTAGCTTTCTTTGATTGTTGTCTCTATGGAATATCTTTCACTATTCTTTTATTTTTATCTATATTTAAATAGATATTTATTTACTTATTTATTTAACATAATCTGTTATTAAAAACATATAGTTACATCTTACTTTTTATCAAATCTGATTTCTGTCTTTTTAATTGGTATATTTAAATCATTTACATTTAATGAGATTGTCAGTATCTTTGGATTAAAATCTACCGTGTTGCTAGGTAATATTTTCTATTTGTTCCTTTTTTTTTTTTTTATACATTGTTTTGAATTATATAACTTTTTAAAAAATTGTTACACTTTACCTTCACTTATGACATTTCTTACACTGCTTTTTAAAAATTTTAATGGTTATACTAGGGTTTATATTATAATCTATAAGGAATTACAATCTACCTTCGAATAATATCACAGTGCTTCATATATAGTGTTTGAAATTTAGAATATCACCCCAATTCCTCTTCCTAATCTTCTATTATTTCTACACATTTTTAAATATATTTTATTTTACATATGGAAATGAAAAATACATTAATCCTATTTTTGCTTTAGAAAATCATTTATCTCTCAGACAGATTAAAACAATAAAAAGTGAGTTTTATAATTACTTTTATTTTTACCACATTTTTATTGCAATTCATGTGTTCATATGATATCATATTTCTTCAGTCCAAAGAACTTTTACCAATTCTTCTAGTAAAAGTCCACTAGTATTCATCATTTCTAGTTTTGATTTGTTGTAAAGTTTTTATTCCCCATTCTTTTCTAAAACATGTTTTTGCTGGATATAGAATTCTAGGTTGAGAGTTTTTCTTTCAGCATTTAAAAAATGACACTCCATCATCCTCTTGCTTATGTAGTTTCATTGAGAAGTCTGATGTAATTCCTGTCTTTAAACTCTGTATGATATGTGTCTTTTCACTGGCTGCTTTTAAGATTTTCTACATGTGTATATTTTATTTTATTTTCCTTCTGGTGTTATATGAGCTTCTTAGATATATGATATGATAGCATTCATTTTGATTAAAAAAATTCAACAATTATTTCTTCAGCTCTGTTCTCTCTCTTTTCTCTTTCTGGGATTTTAGTTACACATATATTAGACCATTTGTGTCATTGCACACATCTTCCATACTCTCCTCTATTTTTACTTTTTATTTTTCTTTGCCTTTTAAATTATGTAATTTCTACTGACCTGTCTTCAAATCAGTATTTCTTTCTGAAGTTGTATCAAGTTTAAGGATAAGCTCATCAAAGCGTTTTTTAATGTCTGTTACTATGCACTATTAGATTACTTATTACGGTTTCATCTCTGTTTTTTCTGAAGATTACCATCTGTTTATGTCCTTCTTTTCCACTAGAGCAGGGGCTGGCAAACTACAGCCTATGGGCCGGTTGCTTATTTTCATAAATAAAGTTTTATAGGAACACAGTCATGTTTATTTATCTATGTGTTATCTATGGTTGCTTTTGAGCTACAATGGCAGAGTTGAATAAAGGTGTCATAGATTTTATAGTCCTCAAAACATAAAATATTTACTGCCCTTTGGAGAAAAATGTTGCCAACCTTTGCACTAGATATAACTGCCATACATGTGAGTGAGACCATTTAGGACCAGGTAGTCTGTGGCTGAGATGTCTATCACAATTTCAAGGCTATCCTTGCCATGCAGTATTATTAGTTAAATAAATGTTATAATGAATTTGTATTGCACCGAAAGCTGACTGATAATACTGTGAATAATTTAACATTACCAAAAGCAGGAAAATTAAGCATTTGCAATGAAATAGAAAGTAAAAAACACCAACTATAAAATATTCTTTTAGAAATTTAAACTGATTATAATCAAGCCTGTAGCTCTAAATACCAGTTTCTACAAAAATAGGAGAGAAAATAGTATGTTCATAACTCTGGTTTCTTCAATAAATAGAGTCTAGTAGAAAAATAAAGGGATAGTAAACTGATACAGATAAAAGTGATTTAAGAGAACTGTCATCTGAATGCAATAGGTAAACCTACTTGGATCCTGATTCATATGAACCAACTGCAAAATTCCATTTTGAGACAACTGGATACAATTTTACATGGCAGATTTTGATAAAGAACAAATTTAATTTGTTAGATATGATAACAATTTTGAGCCTTTTAAATAATCCTAGCTATTAGAGATGCATGCTATCATATTTAAGGGTGAGATTGTGTAACACAAGGATTTTTTAAAAATATTATAGCAAAAGAAAATTTGAAAGGTAGTTAAAAAAAGAACAGCGAAATGTTGATATTTGTTGAATTTAAACATTGGACACATATGGATTAATTATACATCTTTATTTTGTATATGGTGAACAATTTCTAAAATAAAAAAAACAAAAATTATATACATACACACATGCAGACATTCCTATGTATATATATGTGTATGTGTCTATATATATATATATATACGCACATATTCCTGTATACATAAAATGTACAATAATGGAAAAGAATGAAAAGAACCATATGGAAGAAAATTTGTACTTTATAATATTTTAATTTAGGGTCCAACTGAAACTACATAATAGCAATCTAATAAATGAATAAGAGCTTTCCAGGGGACTGGTAAAAGTGCATGTCTTAAAGGATGTTTTTAGCAAAATATATCACTACATAATTAGATCATCAATGAAGACCTAAATTATAGCGGTCTTCAAAAATAATCATTATAATAATCTATTAGGCAAATAGATTATTTATTGAGATATGAGTAGTATACTATAATATATGCTTCATTATTTTACATGAATAAAATTCTAGATGTAAAAAAAAAAAAAAAAAAAAAAAAAGCGAGACTTGGGGCCGGCCCGGTGGCGCAAGCGGTTAAGTGCGCGCGCTCCGCTGCGGCGGCCCGGGGTTCGCTGGTTCGGATCCCGGGCGCGCACCGACGCACTGCTTGGTAAGCCATGCTGTGGCGGCGTCCCATATAAAGTGGAGGAAGATGGGCACAGATGTTAGCCCAGGGCCGTCTTCCTCAGCAAAAAAAAAAAAGAGGAGGATTGGCGGATGTTAGCTCAGGGCTGATCTCCTCACAAAAAAAAAAAAAAAAAAAAAAAAAAAAAAAGCGAGACTTTAGTGATTTACTTTCTAAATCACACTATATTTTGTTTGCTTATATTTTCTTGCAGGTGAGTGCAGTTTATCTGTGTCAGGAGGTTAACGGGCAGGTCACTGAAATTTTCCTAGCCCAATTATGCTCAATGAAATTGTAAAAGTAGAAATATATCTCTCCCTGCCTTCCTAGAAACTATGATTATGTTTATTTGTTTAATTCCTAGTCCTTACTTGAATGTGGGTTATTAGGTAGGGGACAAACTTTAAAAAACCAAGAGAGCCTAGATTGATTTTGAATCAGCCCTAAATCTCATGGTAGTCAGATAGACCATGTCTGGAAGGCAAAAATGAGAGCATGGGTTTGCCTGGGCTGAGTGGACTGCAGGTTTTCTGAGGATGAAAGATGTATAGAAGAGACTCATGAACAGCTTCTGTGAGGATTCAGAGAGACTCAGGTGCATAAAGATGATTTTAGGTCATTTTGCTGTGAGTCACGAATCGCAGTTTTGTTCTGGCGCTTCTTTGTAGAGCAACAGTAAACATTTAAGGTGCTATTTCATTCTTTTCTTTTGTTGTTGTCTGACCGGTTTTCCTTTGAACCTGACACTGTGTTGAGACAGTTACAAGGTAGCCCAGTTTTATTCAGGTAACAGGAAGTTCCTCCAAGATTCTGAGTACAGGTTGTGTTTGGTCTATATTTACAGTGTTCTTCTGAGTTCTCATTTTGTCCTGTGTTTTCATCCATCCTTCAATGAGAACTGGGGAGAGTCTGTTTCAGGAATTGCTGCTTTCCAAGTACCATTTTAAAACAAAATATTAACTTGTCCTTCTCTAACCTAGATTTTTCTTACTGTTTAAACCACAATCACAAAAATCACAGCTCAAAGATCTTTTGCAAACATTGTTTATTAATTTCCTATTTACAGAACAAAAATATTAAAGCTATTGTAAATAGAAATTTAGATCATTGTTTTCTCAAAGCAACTAAAATAAATCTCACCAAGGTCTGACTAGTTGCATTTTGCATATATCCCCTTCATAAATCACTGAGATTTATAATACTTACTCAAATTCATCATTTGACCTTTCTGCTATATATAACATGACAACAAAAGTGACTGCCCAAAGAGAAGAATATTTTCATTAAATGCTGTCTCCTATTATCGTATTTGATTTTTAAAATCAGTGAACTCTCACTTCAACAAGTGGTTAATGCTTCAAAATAGCAGAAATGACCTTTTCTACCCTCCATTAATCTCCACGCAAAGGACAAATGAGTATTTTATCATAAACCAATCCCAGAATATAACCGCTATCTAAAAAATACTAACAATTAGACAATAATTCAGAAGTTTTGATTTTAAGTACCCTGAGTGGAAGAGATTAAGAGAATATTGTGTATATATTCCAGGAGAAAACCAATTAAGCCAGCCATATAATGAGCAATGATGTTCTCTCACATCTGCCAGCAAAACCAATCAACTTAATCTATTGTAGACCAGCATGCTTCTCTTCAGTATTCTGTATGTGTGTCTTAAAACAACAAATCGTGTGCACATTACAGACACTTGGTGATGTGTTTGTGAAGCAACAGTTCCCAGAACCAAAACTCTTTCTAAATCAAAATGTTAATTGCCAACACTTTAGATCTTGGGTCAAGTAGGAAGGGAAAACATTTTTAATATTCTGCATGCTATATTTTCTGTATATTTATCCTCATCTTACATTCCCCAAATTATCATTCAGTCAATTTGAGGAAATGTTATAACTTTTCAAAAGATAAATTGAGCTTGGTTGATATTCATTAAGTTCTTTATTTTTCAAATGTTCAGATTTTTTTCTAAAAATTAAGAATGAAAGCATCAATGGATTGTTTACTCTTCACGTAATTCAATTACTTATAATATTTGTACAATCTTGGGGTTAGTTTCATTTAAATATTTGACATTATTTTTGGAAGAAATTGCCATCTCTGAGTGATTCTTTTGTAACTTTGGAGGGAGGTATGAGAACTGTATTAATAATCCAAATCATGATTCACAAGGAAGAATTATTGTTCTATTTTTAGTAACCAAAAATATATAAATCAGGAGTATTTATAATTAATGTTTTAGTTTCCTGGGTCCACATGGAGAAATGAGAAATGAAGTATATAGCATTCAGCCTAAAAAGAGTTTTACCCATTAATACATTTGTTCCTCAGGGCTCCCCATGACCTGAAGTTAATAAGTAGATTTCCAACAACCCGAAGAAGGCAAATAAGGGCAAACTAAAGTTAGCTATTATTTATTTATACTTTCAACAAATATTTATTGGGTGCCTTCTGTATTCTCAGCACAATTCCAAAATAGCAGATAAATTTGCAGTGTAATTAATAGGTTCCATCTTCCACTTGCTCTACGGTTTTGGTTTAGCCCATTAGTCTAAGCCTCAGTTTACTGGACCAAATAAGACAAACCTAACAGAGTTTTCACAGAAATTCTGTGTGTGAGTGTGTGTGTGTGTGTGTCTGTAAAACACAGAGTCCAAAACGTATGTTTTGGTATAAATATATAGTCAATCATGATAAAGATATATGTGCATTTTAGTCATGATTCTATTACAAATTTTAATTTATATTAGCACTTTCTAACCACCTGATGTGTTATATCAAATTGGATTTAACAGCATTGTTCTTTTCTCTACCTATATCACATTCTTACATGATAGAAATATTCCTTTAACAGACAGTATTATTAATTCATTATTTATTATGATTATATTCATATTTAAGCATATTTAATTTGCATCAGTTTCTCTTTTTATATATTCTGTCTCTTATATATGTATCACATGTCTAATTTTATCCCCTCAAATATTAATTAGCATTTATATTTACTAAAATATATATTAATACTTATATTTCAGTATTGTTGACTACATCCACTCATTCTGTTATTATTTAAATATACAAAGCATTACATACATGCTCCGTAAGCACACTGCTTCTGCCTACATGGTAATTCTATGCAACATAAAGAAAGCAATAAGTTGAAGTCCAAATGAATGAACTGATCATTATTGAGGGATTCTTTTTCCAGTGAATCACAGAGTATTCCCATAGCTGCCAATCAAATAAAAGCTGACAGTGTTACAAGTATGTAGTATTTTGAGTAGCTAATTTTTAATTTTGAGAAGAATATCGAACATTAGCGTTTAATGGTATAAAAGACTCCTCTGTGAAGATAATCTTATTCTTTTCCCAAACACTTGCCAAAAATAAACTAAATTTATAAGAAAAAATGTTCAGCAAATCTTTATTTTAAATATTACTATTACTATTCTTACAAGCTACATTTCACTAAGTTGTTCTAGGCAGGCACTTTATATGCAATACCTAACTCATTAGTGAAAATGGTATAGTGAGATGTACTAGATTTTGATGGAGCTCCAAGATCAATGGAATATTGAATATCTTTTCAGTTATAAATAATAAAAGCACATTGCAGAAAGCTTGGGAACACTTTTTTCACATAGATGTGTATCATTAATATGTTCCCATATCATAGTCTTCTATAACATTTTCAGTAGCTTCATAATATTTCAAAAAATATCATGATTGGATGCATAGGTTGTTTCCATTTCTTCACTGTTTCAAAAAATGCTGCAGTAAGCATCCCAGAGACAGGCATCTCTGCACACATCATTTATATTTTCCTGAGGAAATATTTTGGAAAGAGTAATTGCAGGGACAGATTTATTTGGTGCATCACCACACTATATATGCTATTTTACACATCACTGTTTTCAAGCATCTTTCCATGCCAACATACTAACTATCTCATTGTTTTTAGGTGACACAGCCTTGATTATCCCTGTGATGGAGAATCTTTCTACGTTCATCGGCTACCCATATTTCTTTTTCTATGAACTACCTGTTCAACTTTTCTTGTGGTTTTATTAATTAATTTGCAAGCAACCTTTATAAATGAATAGTGCCAATTCTTTGTCATATATATCGTACATATATTCTCCAGTAAATAAGATTACATGACCACTTGTTACATTTTAAAAATAAGAAGTGGGCAGTATTTGAAATTATCTTGTCTATATTTGAGATGTTATTTAGCTAAAATCTTTCTGAAACATCATCTAAACTTTGAGAAGTAAGAACAACCCTGTATTACACATTTTGTTTATATTTATTATAGCTATGGTGTTGTCTAATTTATGTTATTTTAATATCTTTTGTGTATATATTTTCAACACTGAAGCCTGTTATAATACTGACTATCTCTTATATAACTTTATAACATAACAACTTAGAGATAGTATTTTATGCTGTAAGAAATATCTGTATACGTCAATTGTATCAATCGTGTTGCATGTTTCATGTTTGTCATGTCCTTAGCAATACGACTAATGAATAGAGCTCTATTACATAATTCTTACCAGCAGGAAAATTGATTTACAATGGTCTCCTTCATAATCGCTTTTATTTTTGCCCTGCGTAGAGTGGGACTGTCTATATTGTGATACTTGGTAGCCACAGGAGCAACAGCATCAGTAGTGAATAGAAGGAAAAAAGAAGGGGAACTGCAGACAACATTTCTTCAGAAGTAGGACAGAAGTAAAGGAAAAAGACAAGGAGGAACAGAAGCAGATGGAGAAAAACTGGCCAGAGAGGTAGAAGCAGACCTAAGGAGGACGAGGGACAAGAAGGCTGAAGAAAGGAATGGTCAGCGGTCGCGTGTGCTGCAGACATCAGATGAAGTGGAGATTAAAGACAATGCTTGGAATCAGCAACAAAGAGGTTCATATGCGGAATGGGATGATTCAATGATAGGAAGAAGCTAAAGATACTTGAGAGGTCATGCTTCTTAGAGCAGCATCCCAAAGAAGAGGAGGTGATATAGGATCAAGGAGATATTGGGAGAGGATAGGTTTTATTTGACGATGGCCATGGAGAAAAGGGTACTAGTGGTTTGAGCCATGTTTCTCCCTAAGAGGTTGAAGGAATTCACATGGACTGGCCCTGACTTTCTCAATGAGGTAATTTGGTGGCGTGCAGGAGGCTTGAGAAGAATGTGGCAAGTTTGCTGGCTAATGAAGAGAAGGAAGAGGGCCTATAGCAACTGAAATAAAAGGATTGATGCATACACAGAAGACCATGAGCAGTGAACTGATTCCCATGATTGTGGGATTGTCTTTTGCGTTATTGTCTGCCTGGATATGGGAATGGAGACTATAGATGGGAACATGGATACTAAATTGGAGTTTTGCATGGTAGTTATCGCATAAATATAAGGAAGTGATGGTTTAGTGAGATGGTCATTGGGATGACCAAGCATAGTGTCTGGGATGGATAGGACATGAAAAGACTAGGAAACCGATGGCCTAGGAGAAAGTGAAGGCAGGCAAGGGAGCAGTGGTCTGATGACGTTTGTGGGGAGGAGCACTTGAGAGAACTGGGGGGTTAAATGCTATGATTAAGACACCAAGGCTCTGGGGTTCTGAGGACAAGTTCAGGGCCTAAGGCAGGGGTGATCTAAGAGGAGTAGAGTTGGAGGACATCACAGGCTGGCACTGTATAGACAAAATTCAAACCGCAACTCCCATTAAGGCGGATGACTCCAGGCTGAGGTTCGCACTAACGCTTCCCCAAGCCCTCAGGTGTCTCCTGTCCGTTTGTTATTGGCTGTCTTGATCTCACATGTCCTCAATGTTTTCCTCAACGTCTTTGTGTTAACTTCCATGCTTGCAAATGTCTATTTCCATGAAGTATTCAGGAACCTTAATGTAAGGACAGCAACAGAAAACTTTACAAAATATTAAATTAATATCTTCATCTGTTTGGGCTACTGTAACAAAAATACCATAGACTGGGCAGCCTATAAACAACAGAAATTTATTTCTCACAGTTCTGGAGGCTGGGAGTCCAAGATCAAGATGCATGCAGATTTGGTGTCTGATGAGGGCCCACCTCCTGGTTCATAGACAGCCGTCTTCTCCCTGTGTCCTCACATGGGGGAAGAAGTAAGGGAGCTCTCTCTAGCTTCTCTTTAATAGGGCACTAATCCCATGCCTGAGGACTCCATCCTCATGACCTAATCATCTGCCAGAAGCCCCACCTCTTAATACCGTCACATTGGTGGTTATAATTTAACAGATGAATTTTGTGAGAACACAAACATTCAGTCCATAATATTCAAGGATATTGAAAAAAAAAAAACAATTTAAAGGAAGTTACAAATTACATAGGTAAGATAGTGGATGGTATGCAAAATCTTAAGCAACTTCAATCTAAGCATGTAATTTAAATTTTTCTCTGTGCAATTGTCAATCCTCTTAGCCAATCTTGGTCAAATCATCAAAATATTGGAAACATTGAGTCTGGACACAGAAACCAGAGCCTGGGTCCTAAGAATCTCACTGTAAAACATGCATGATATGCATCCAGTACCACCATGACCATTTTGGCGTACCCGTCCCATTACTCTCCATCCAAATGTAAGTTAATGTTTCAGAACTACTGTCACTATTCAAAGGAAACACAGAGAAATTACAAATTGCTACATTCTCAAGTCATTAGCCCATCTTTTAAAAATACATAAGGCCACTTTTTTCCTTCCACCTGCTCAGTCACTTCTTTGATGGGAACGCAGTGTCATTTTCCTTCAGTGTGAACTCTGCATGAAAGCTGAAAATGAGCTGGAGTCTGGAAAATGTTATTTTGTTAAGATCTATAAATTGGAGAGCACTCAGGCAGCGTCTGATTGAACTGGTAATGCACCCGTTCACCGCGTAAAGCCACAGCCTCATCATCCTTCTCCATCAAATCACCTCTGAGGCTTATTCCATTTGACGGAGACAGCCGTCTGATTCTTAGAGCTCAAAACCTAAAGTTCCCTCATACAGCATCCCCTCTCACTTAAAAGTTGAAAGTAAACTGTCAGTGCTAGGAAATGTGGTAGCAGAAAACAATCAAGAACCTTGCACTCGATGCTTCTGGACTTCTCTGAATATTCTTCTTCTTTCATTTTTTCTCTCTACTGTTCCTTTCTTTTAACTAGAATTCTTCCTCTAAACTATTTTCTGTCAGAGCTACTTAGCTTTCACTTTGTTTTACTGAAATGTGGACTGGTGAATAGGGACTTTTCAATTTGCTCTATGTGTTTCTTTCTCTTCGCCAGCCTTAGAATTTGACAGATACTTGGGAGCTGGCTTGAAGCTGGCAGGACAGAGCAATGCACACCATATTTCTCTGTTATTTGTGCTTAATATATTTTTGGCAGCCCTGTCTGTTTTAGCTTCTTGGCAGTATTTGGTATCTCTTCCCTTGGCATTATTCCCTCATTTTTGAACACTCTGGAAAATTTATGTAGAGAGCTTTTAAGTAGTCCATTTTCAGACCAACGGATGCAAAATTCACCAGCTGACGCTGTCCCATCCAGCAGCCAAGAAGTGCAGTCTTGATTGTAATCCACAGTCACTGAAGTGCAAATAGATTTTGAATCTGAGAAACACAATATATATTTGCAATTTTCATAACATATCAGTAAAAACCTTCAGAACGCACTTCTGTGAGTGTGCAGAATCTCACTGTGAAATAGGTGAGAAAAGGTTCTGATGGAGCAAAATGCATTTAACAAAACACAAAATGCTTTGAAATGCACAAGATCATAGCTACACATAGCTATGACAGTGAACTCTATTATTTGTTTAATTCACTTTTATCTCATGAAAAAGAAACTAGAAGAGGCTGCTCTCTAACAATCTGAGCATGTATCACAACTGGGTGGCCAGTTGCTTTACTGGGAATTCTTTGTGCTGACAGCACATTTCAGTTCACACAGAGTACAAGCTATGATGTGCACTGAGGGAATTTAACTTAACCAATACTGTTTTGCTGCATAAAAAGAGATTTCACCCTGGACACTGGTGTCTGCTCAATAGTTTGGCCCATGTCTCATTTGATTAACAGAAATTTAAAGAAAAAGTAAAAACTTGTGAAAAAATCTATTAAAATGGGAAGTCAATCACCAGTATATTTTATGGCAGGCCCACCGCACACGATCTAAATTACAGTCTGCTGTAACCTGCCTTTAGACGATTCTCCTACAGTTATTACAAACACTGACACTCTCAAGTACACGGTTGTATACTGTCCAAAGAATCTATATTAGCTTTTAAAATATGCATTAGAAAGCTTTGGAAGAAATATATCACACCGTTAAGAATATCTCCGAGTTGTGGGATTGTTTTCTTTTTTATCTTTTGTATGTTATCTTTTTATAATCTCACAGTATGTAATTTTAAGGAAGTAGAGAAATGTTTATATCATTTTTCCAAGTATAAGTGGGATGAATAATCACAAAAATTAGAATCAATTGTGTGTGCAATCATTTTCCTAACACTTGAGCAACTTTTGAATCCAATCTTAAAATTTTCTGACTGAAGATACGCTTAGCAAGTATCGCGTTGTGCACGTCTCAGACTCGGCGACACTATGTCAATGGCCTGTCTCTACACCAAAGGTTGGTGAACTATGGCCTGCAGGCCAAGTTTGAATGGCCACTTCTTTTTTTCTGGCCCATGAGTCAAAAATACCTTTTACATTTTCAAATGGTTATATTTTAAATGGTTATATAAGCATCTATACAATAGCCTCTTCTTTTTTTTTCTTTGCCAGCAAAATCCAAAATATTTATTACCTGGCCCTTTAAGAAAAAAAACCACTGGCCCCTCATTGAAACAAAAAATGATCCAGATTCAAATAAGTGTGGGAAACAGTAGGTTAAAATTGAAAAGGTTTGTTTCATGCCACTCTTGTCAACACTTTAATGTGCTATAAGTAATATAACTATAACTAAGCTGTAAAGTTAACTATAAATACGCAGCCTGTCCAAGCTACTAGACCATGGAAACATTCTTTTCTGGCATAACTTTTAATACATTCCAGGTCATGGTTCCACAGAAAACTATTTGCCGTACAGTGTGGTGCATATGTTATTCAACTAGGTGAAGTTTTCTCTGTACCTCAATGAGAATCCATAGAGACCATTTGCCTGTATGCAGCTCTGGGTGGATAATTAGGTCATGCAAAATGTTGTTTCTGTCTACTAGTAATTTACAATCATTTTGTGGAATATAAGAGAATTGTTGTTTGTGTAAAGATAGAATGGCATCCTCTCAGAGACCTAGCTAGCAGTGGGAGAGGTGGAGAATGAAATGTGGATTTATTATTTTTTTCCTAGCACAGTCTGTGGGATGATGGAGAAGGCAGAGGGGAAGCAGCATCCTTCCTTACAGGGAGAGCAAATCAGGCATCTTGTTTTTAAGAACTGCTTGTCTTTTTCCACAGGATTGATAAACAGACTTTTTTAATGTGTTAAATGTGTTGCTAAGAGCCATAAAACTCCTTTTGTATCTTTTGCATGTTAGGGCTTTAAAGGGGACAGAGAATGCAGAAGAGCTGAAAAGAAAGAGACGGGGCGAGAGAGTGGGAAAGTGAATACTGAAGCCCAGCAGTTGGGCTTGAGGGTGCTCCAGACGCTGCGAACAGACAAGAGTGTGGTGCCAGTAGACAGACCCTCAGTCAATGGGGAGCAGCGTGTGAGTGCTCAGGGCCTGGTGGATGAAGCCCCACACCAGCATCCTGGCCAAGGGAAGTCTCCCCTTGCCCTGGGTGTGAGAATAGTGCTTGGTCTGTTCTTTAGAACTCATTTAATCCATTGTGTTCATCACACAAATGGAATCAATATCATGCATATACTTACGATGGGAAGGGGACAGGAATACAGCACAAATCCAGGAAATTTTTCAGATTTCAAAGACTTGAATTCGGTGAGGCAAGGTTTTACTATATCCACTTACCAGAAATAAAAGTGATATTTTAAAAGATGGATTGCTTTGATCCAGAACATGAGCAAATCCTCAGACTCAAAATATTCACCATTTAGTTTAACTCCCCACAGCCCTCAAAGGGCAGCTGAGTCTTGCCTGGAGTCAGCTCACAGATTCCTGGTCTACCTTGTTCAGGAATCCAAAAGGGCTTGGATTTACAGGGAAATAACCCTATTTCTTAAGCATTAATAATATAAATCAGAGAGGTTATGAAATTGGTTAGACCTTAAGATAACATAAAGTGTCAGATGATCAGACTCACAAGAATTGGGATCTTAAGCAATATCAGACTTGCCTGTAAACCACAGGATAGAGAAAGCCTTGAGACACAGTGAACCACAAAGTCTTCCAGGGCATTCCTCACTGCATCAGGATGTTCTCTGACCCAGATTAAATACACAAGATTTCTAAATTCTGTTATACAAAATATCACCTACACAAAAGGGGCTATTTTTGTCATAAAATATCTCCATTTTATACTCTCATAAATACATACTGCCATTGATATTATAAGTGGGCCATGCCCCATAAATCCATAAATTCCATAATCAATGAATCCCATAAATCCACAAAAATGATTTACTGTAAGAAATATAAGTAGGGGGACAGCCCCATGGCATAGTGGTTAAGTCCGGTGCACTCCACTTTGGCAGCCCAGGTTCCCAGGTTCAGATCCCAGGCATAGACTTACGCTACTAGTCAGCGGCCATGCTGTGGTAGTGACCCACGTACAAAATAGAGGAAGATTGGCACAGATGTTAGCTCAGGGCTAATCTTTCTCAACAAAAAAAGAGGAAGATTGGCAATAGATGTTAGCTCAGGGTGAATCTTTTTCACTCAAAAAAAAAAAGAAAGAAATATAAGCAGGCTGGATATAACCTGCTAAAAGCATTCTGTAGATAAGGACTCTCCATTATCTCTCACTAGTAAGTACTATCAGGAATTTAGATTAGCATATTTAAAAGGAGATTTCCTAGTCATTTTTTTCCTCTTTATTTCAATGTTTGTTACCATGAGAGAAAGGATGGGTTATAGACCAGCTTCTAATCCTGTCTTTCCCATTCTCCATTTCCAAATACCATTTCATAGGCACTTTATTATGCTAGATTTTAAAATACAAGAATTCAGCTAGAAATTGGCAAATGGAAGCAAATTCCAGTGGAAGATAGCAGCATGGGAAATAAGCTTTGAATTCAGAAAAAGATGTGGGCTTGAACACTGACTACACGCACACTAAGTGAAATGAACATTCCACTGTCTGTATAACGAGGATGACAATACACTGGCCTCATAGATTTACTTAAGCACTAAGTAAGATAATATATCCACAGTGTTTAGCACGGTGCCAGGCTCTTAGTGAAACCAGAATAAAAGCTAACTAGGATTTATTATGGTGTTGAAGGCTATGGGGCATGGTTATTGGTGAACTTGAGATATGAAAGAAGTCAGAAAAGCAACAAAAGGAGAAGGCAACTACTGTTCACCAATATCCAGTTCTCTACACCCAGGTGTATGGGATGCTTAGGTGCACGGGACTCGCCCTGGCAGATGAGAATTGATGTGAGTCACTCCCAGGTGGATGTGCCTCCTGGCCCGTGCTCCCTCTCCAGGTGGCAGTGATCACAGAAACACTCACAGCTTAGGAGGTGCCTAGCAATAAGTTCTGACTGAAGCATTCTAGAATAGCCAACTAAACGTGGGGTCAGCTGTCCTAGAGATTTACACAGACCCAGAGCACACTATCTTTAAGAGAGAATCCCCTCTTTTTGTGGTTAGTTCACTGAGATTGTTTTTACAGAATAACATAGGCTACTTGGACTCATAGACTTGTATCTAGATAAAATTTGGCGGCTCATTATAATTAAGGTAAGGTTGTTTCAATTTATGCGACTGTGTTTCATTCCCATTTACATTTCATTCTTCCCAAAGTACAAGCCAGCATTTAATGGATTGAAGAAAATGAATATACATGCATTCAGTAAAAAGCACAATTTCTTCTTGCATTTTGCAATTTCTGTGAAAAAGGTGTAAATGCTGAATTGTACTTAGTGTATCAAGCAGTTGATTTTGCAGACTAATTTTCAGCCACAATATGCCGCTTGCACTGCTCAGAATGCATATTGACAAATGCCTGATTCTTTCTAGGCCTGATGAATAGAACACGTTGTCATAACAAATTGCTATCTTCTAGAACAGATTTTGAGAGAAAAAAAAGCCAATAGAGAGAATGTCAACGATTCTTGGGCTTTTCACTTTACGATAAGTGGAGATCAATACCATTTATTTAAATGGCCGTGTATTACACCTGCTATAATTCTTTCCACATTCATGCCAACTTGGCATTTCCCTACAAATTTTTCTACAACAAAAGCAGCAACAACAATGTAAGTTTTTTTTTCTCTCTCTGTCCTATGAATCTATGCGCACGGTGTTTCTATAAGAAGAGTTCATTAACCAGTGATACAAATTAAAATTTGAATGAAAGAGTACGTAATTTCTTGTTAATGAATTACATTTTGTTATATTCTGGGTGAGAAACTTTATTAGAATATTTATTATAATAGGTAAATTGTCTCAAGTCATTTCAACATCTTACCAGGACTGTACTACACATATTTTTCTCTATTTCAGTTGAACAGTACAGTTAACTGGCAAACCTTGTAGAGTTATTTGTAGGAAATGTTAGCTGATTTTATGTATCATTTAAATATATTTTATCAATCCTAAAACCCATATTAAATTTCCTTTCAATATCTTTGTTATTTACGGTTCTTATTAAGCTCACAATTTAATGGCGCTAGCTCTGTAACCACTATCACCTCAAAGGTGTCCTAGCACTTTTTCTTGAAAGAAAGCTCAACTATTTCTCTGAGTGCAATTGCCTACCCAATCTCGTGTAATTACTGCTGCAATTTCCCCGTGTTCCACAGTTTTACCATAATGTGAAATTAGGTTTTGTTGACTCTTCTGAAAAGCTCTTCCGTTGCCTTTCCTTTCATTATCTTCCCACTTCTGATCAAGAAAAACAAATGATTTATCTTTTTCATGTGTACTTTGAAGAGTCACAAGATTTTAAAGGATTCCCTAAAGCATATGTGCTGAGGGTTAACCCTCACTGTTCTGGATTTTTTGCAAAGCTATTTTTGCCTCAGCTTCAAGATAACAGAGTGTCCGAAAGAGTTAGGCAAAAAGAGAGTTCAATCACGTGGCTCCGGAGCACATCAGTTAAAGGAATAGCCCTGCCAAGAGCGCAATGACTGAGCAGGTCGTTCCTGAGCAGAGAGCCACAGTGCAACCTGGTGGGAATGAGGAGAGGATTAATTCATTGGGGTCCTTGCAGCGAGAACAAGCATGTACTACAGGCTTTCATCTCCTCAGATAATCACTGCAGAACAATGTCATGGTCCAGGGAAAAGACTGGAACGCACCCTAAAGACAGGGCCTTTGTTAGAACAAAGTCACTCCTCCATCATGTGACAATTACAGGTTGCATCAACTCAAGACAAGCCAAGGGTAGTTGTGGGTGGGGGAGGGAGTCTTCTATGCCCCAGAGATTGAGGCCAGAGAGCAAAAAATCTCCTCGGAACCCTCAGTATGCAACTTATATTCTCTCAGCTCCTATATGCCATGGTCACAGAGAGGATGAGAGAGGCTGTGTAACCTTCCAGCTCCTGACAAAACAAACATAAGCAACACAACCATCTAGGGTAGGCTGAGTAGCCAAATTGCTAGAGAGAGGGGGACCAGGGAGAAAACTAGGATACTCGGCTGCCAGAGGACAGAGATGAACCCCACAAAATTAAGAGAGAGAGAGAGAAGAGAACTTAAGAAGTTTGAAATGTAACGCTCAGGCACACACAAGTCTTTCTGGGGGTGAAAAAGAAAACACAAGATTTTCTTACAGTAAAATGCAATAGGTGCACTGAAGAAAAACACAGTCACTACTGAGATTGTGGTCTGCAAAATTAAGTGCAAGAAATTTCAAAGCATAGTGTAAAAAATGTAAGAAAATGGACATCCTGAGGGAAATATAAGAAAATTGGAGGGTATGTTAGGAAAACCAAAATGTTTATAACAGGAGCTTCAGAAGGAGAATAGATGGATTGAGAAATTTTGCTCAATAGTAATTAATTGATTCTCAATGATAACTAATTAATTAACTGATGATGAGAAAGGAAGATGTTATAGGAAGAATAATCTGAGCCTGCAAGTTGGAAGGGCTCACCAAGCTCCAGAGAGGATTGGTAAAAAGAGCTACAGATCAAATAAAAGTATGGTAAAATTCTTTAATTTTGACGATACAGGGAAAATCTTAAAAGTTTTTTCAACTGTAAGTCTAGTTTCCTACATTATAAAAAATTAGACTTTTGCTTTGCAACACTGGAAGTAAAAAGAAAAAATGTGCATAAATGATCACATATACAACTATCAGCAGAAAAAAGAAAAAAAATAACTTAAGAATATGCAAAAATTCAGAGTATGTGGCTCACAGAAAAATGCTTGAGAGAAGACTCTATCAAAAAACAAACAAAAATAAAGACAAAACAATAAAGCAGAAGTGACAACAGTCTGTGACCACAGAAGAGGAAACATTGAGACAAATGCAGAAGTGTTTACATACCCCAATATGGTTTAACTGAAAAGGATGCATTTTGCAATTGTTGGATAAGCTGTTAGAGAAATGTCAATTAGGTTAAGATGGTTCTTCAGCTCTACTATACTGTGAATTATTTTTCTCTAATTGTCTAACAAGTTACCAAGAAAGGTACATTAATATTGCCAAATATGTTTGCTAATATCTCCAAATAGGCTTGTGGATTTGTCTATTTCTCCCGATAATTGTATACATATAATTGTTATAGTAAAAACTGACAGAATAGATAACTGTTTTATATATATATATATATTTTTTTTTTTCTTGTGAGGAAGATCAGCCCTGAGCTAACATCTGCCAATCCTCCTCTTTTTGCTGAGGAAGACTGGCCCTGGGCTAATACCCGTGCCTATCTTCCTCCACTTTATGTGGGACGCCACCACAGTATGACTTGACAAGCAGTGCATCGGTGCGTGCCCGGGATCCGAACCGGCAAACCCCGGGCCACCGCAGCGGAGCGCGCGCACTTACATGCTTGCGCCACTGGGCCGGCCCCTATATATATTCTTATATATATTTTTATATATATAAATTGTCTTAGCTTCTTGATGTATTGGCCTATTTATCATTGCAAACTCTCTCTTTCTCTCTCTTTTTTCTCTAGTAATACTCCTGTCCTGAAGTTTGTTTTGTCTTTTATTCATATAGCCTCTCCTCCTTTCTGATGTTGTTTGTTTTCAAGGCGTCTTATCTCTAATGTTATATTTTCAACCTATTTATGTTTGTGTGTTTCAAGTGTTTCTCTTGTAGACAGAATAGAATTGGCTCTTTTCAAATCCAAGCTGATCATCTCTGTCTTGACCGGATTATTCAGTTGATTTATATTTAAACCATTACTGATATGGTTGTATTTAAGTTTACTATTTTACTATTCACTTACTATTTTTCTCTCTGTTTAATTTTTGTTCCACGTTTCCTTCATTCTTTTTTGTTAAATAAATTTTTTATGAGTCCATTTTATTCCCTGTATTCACTTTTTCGCTGTATTTCTTTAAACTATTTTTTAGTAATTTCTCTAGGGATTACAATATGCATCTTTAATTTATCACAGTAGACTTAGAATTACTATTATTCAATTACTTCAGGTAAAACATAGGAAACTTCTGATCAGTATATTCGTATTTAACACTCCCATGCTTGTGCTTATTGTCTTATTTATCTATATACATTATAAACTGAACAAAAAATTGTTACCATTTTTGCTTTAAACAGTCATATATCTTTTAATGAGAAGATAATACACTACAGATTTCAGTCAGATAGGGTTTGATTTTGCTCAGCAAAGAAGACTCATGGGATTCCAAATGACAACATCTATGAATCAAGCTTACTTCAGGAAAAGGATACAATATAGCAACTGCTTAAGTAAGGATATCCATAGGCTCCTCACTGCAAGGGTCCTGCAGAGACCAGTGTGGGATCCCATAGTCCTCTCTTCAGGGCCTCACAACTGGATGTGCTTTCTTATTCAAATCCAGCATCACTAATTTGTGCATGGAATACCTCAAAATAGATTCTCAACTGAGGCACCTGGTTCATCACATAGACATAGTCTTGCTATACGACCAACCCCCAAGGCAGAGCCCTCTGGGTGTCTTACCTGGACCAGTGCAAATCATCAATCCTATTACACAAACCACCCAAAACTCCCTTGTGCCCATGATCACAATGCAACACAGTAATTAACGAGCACATTTAATGCCTTCATCAGGGGTCAGTGCTGCACAGGTTTATTTCAACAAAACAGCTCAAGCCAATTCCAGGGCCACTGCTGTGATGAACCCTTAGAGTGTGTGTACAGGTGCACACACATGGTGTACGTTAGTGTGTGTGCATGCTTGTGTGCATATGTAACCTTTCATGCTTGCTCGCATATTACCATTCCCTTTACTCTTCATTCCTTCTTGTAGACCAGATTTGGCATCTTGGGTCATTTCCTTTGGGCTTGAAGGACCTTGTTTAGCATTTCTTACAATGCAAGTCTGCTGGTGACAAATATTCTCAATTTTTGTTTATCTCATGCCAAAAATATATTTTACCCTTCATTTTTTCAGGATATTTTAGTTGCAGGTAGAGTCCTTTGTTGAGAGTTTTGTTCTTGCTTTTTTCTTTCAACGGTTTGAACACTTTGTTCCAATATTTTCTGGCTTCCATTTTTTCTAAAGAGAACACAGGATGGATTATATTTTTGCTCCTCTTTATGTAATGTTTTTCTCTTGTTTTCACAATTTCTCTTTATTTTTAACTTTCAATGGTTCAGTTACAATGTGCCTGGGTGAATCTTTCTTTTTATTTATCCTGCTTAGAGTTTGTTGAACTCCATGAAGGATCTGTATGCTAATGTTTTCACCAAAAGTGGGAAATTTTTAACCATTGTTTCTTCAAATAATTTTTCTGCCCCTTTCTCTCGCTCTTCTCTTTCTGAACCTCCAATTGCACTCATATTGAAACATTGACATGGTGCCACAGGTCTCTGAGACTGTTCATTTCTCTTTTGTTTTTCTTTTGTTCCTCAGACAGGGTAATGTCTACTGATCTATCTTCAAGTTCACTGAGTATTTCTTCTGTCATCTCCAATCGTTTGTTGAGTCCATCTAGTGAATTTTTCATTTCAAATGTCATTCTTTACTCTGTAGAATTTTTATTTCCCATACTTTCTATTTCTCTGTTAAAATTCTCTGTCTATTCCCCCATTGAGACCATTTTCTTTCTTGAACATAGCATCTTTGATGTCTTTTTCTGCTAAATCAATATCTGGATCCACTCAAAGTCAGTTTTTATTGACTGCTTTCTTTCCTGAAAAGGGGACACACTGCCTTGATTCTTTGAATATGTTGTAATTTTCATCTGAAAACTGAATATTTAAACACTATATTGGAGGAATTCCAAACTTTGTTGTGTACTTCTGAGGATTTTTTCGTTGTTATTGCCATTCTACTATGCAGTCATCGTGCCTGGATTAAACTGAAAATTATGTTTACCCATGGTGTACAGCATGGTATCTGTGCTCAGTTCTCACAGCTTCCAGATGCTGTCTTTTTCATCCGGGAACCCTAGGGTTCTCCCCAAACATACTTGGTTATGTCATCCGACAAGTATATGGGAAAAGTTTGTATTCAGATTATGGGTCTCATCAGTTCTGTTGTTTTTCTGCTTCCAACATTTGCTCCTTAAATTTCTAACCACTCTTCCAGCTCTGAACTTTGCCTTCTGTCACCTCAAACTGGCAAGGATGGGAGTTTTCTCCTCTGTAGCTATGGCAGTTTGGGAGTGCCTTCAGACAAAAAAAGACTAAAAACTTGTAATTCTTACTCACTGTAGTTGCAATTTTCAAAGTAAACTCTTCTCCAACTCCTTAAAGCTTCTCACTTTCAAATTGTGTGTGTGTGAATACACACTTCTCTAATTGCTACCTGTGGGATGATTTGCCCAATCACTTCACTTACCATTACAAGAAGCCCTTCAATCTTCACTTTTAATTGGCCTCGCTAAGCATAAAGGACAGAAGAGAAAGCCAGGAGCCCATCAAAATGGTGATTCCAGGGGGCTGACCCAGTGACAAAGCAGTTAAGTTCACGTTCTCTGCTTCAGTGGCCCAGGGTTCGCAGGTTCGGATCCCGGGCACAGACATATGCACCACTTATCAAGTCATGCTGTGGCGGCATCCCATATAAAGTAGAGGAAGATGAGCACGGATGTTAGCCCAGGGCAAATCTTCCTCAGCAAAAAGAGGGGGATTGGCAATGCATGTTAGCTCAGGGCTGATCTTCCTCAAAAAAACAAACAAACAAAAAAAAACGGGGGATTCCAATAAGAGATACCTCAATAGAGATGGGGCCTTAAACAGCTATGTCCCCATGATAAAGGTAAGTCCTAGTTTAACCCATCTCCTCTCTTCTACTCCTTCTGCCCGCTGACTAGTAGGAAAGTAGTCTTGTGCAGAGCAGAGAGAGGGAGAAAAAATTTTATATATAAGAATTTGCAACCAAAAGCTTGCGCTTGTGCATCTTGCACCCCCATGGATACATGTTATTTATGTAACATGGGTGGTCCAAAACACCTCTAGCTTTCAATTTAATTTAAAGTGGTCCCAATTTAAACTGCCCGTAGGCACCAGGGAGAGACAAATTCATATGTTTTCCAAGTGATAACACCTTCATCCTACGCCTTAAATAATCCACACAAATAATTATTCAAAGAAAATTAGTAGCTAACAATCAAAAATGCCTAACCACAGAAGGAATCAAGACCAAGAATAAGAAGAGAAAAATGCATTGAAAAAATAGACTTAAAACCCTTTACG
The DNA here is from genome assembly GCF_020826845.1 of Diceros bicornis minor. Taxonomy (NCBI): domain Eukaryota; kingdom Metazoa; phylum Chordata; class Mammalia; order Perissodactyla; family Rhinocerotidae; genus Diceros; species Diceros bicornis. Next base: position 6,080,620 of record NC_080778.1, on the reverse strand, counting down.
TATGCGAATTATCAGACAAAGATGATACAGCAACTATCTTACTGTGGTTAAGTTTGAAAAAACTGGTAAAAATCTGAGACTTACTAAAAATGACTTAGCAGACTTGCAAAAGAACCAGATAGAACTTCTACAAATGAAAAAAGCTAAAAAATAAAATTAAAACTCAAGGAATGTGCTTTATAAAAACAGCCATAGCAGAAGAAGAAATTAGTAAATAGGAGAATATATCAAAATAAATTATCCATAGTGTGGCATGGAGGGAAAAGAGGTGGAAATATGAAATAATAAATAAAGTATATGGAGGATAATATGAGAAAATCAAACATAGTCTATTTGAATTTCCAGAAGGAGAGCAAAGATAGAAAATGTGTGTGTTCAGTAGAAGTGATAAAGGCAGGATTTCATTGAACTGATGAAAGACACCAATCCACATTATCACAGATACTAATAACTGGTATTAGTATGTAAGGGTAAACATTATGGGTGTTCACAATTATTCTACTTCTTCTCCTTCTGCTACTTCCCAACAATCTTTGAAGGCCATGTGATTTGCTTTGGCCAATGAAATATGGGCATCATATTGGGTGTGCCATTTCCAGGCAGAAACACAATGGGTGCTTAGTCATATTTCCCTTCTCTTTACTGTGAGAAAGCAGCAGAACATGTGTAAGCAGAGACTACAATGGCCTCCCCTTATCCACGGGGGATAAATTCTAAGACCTTCAGTGGATGCCTGAAACTGCAGATGGTATCAAACTCTGTATTATGTTAAGAGATTAACAACAATGACTAATAATAAAATAGAACAATTATAACAGTATACTGTAACAAAGGTTATCGGAGATCTTAGCAACCTCAGCATATAGTTTTTTTTCTTTCCTTATTAAGCCAAGGACTTTCACCTTTTCACTTAAAGAAAGCACTTTATGGCTTTTCTTTGGCATATCCAAATTGCCAGCATCACTACTCTTGTGCTTTGGGGACATTATTAAGTAAAATAAAGGTTACTTGACCACAAACACTGCAATACCATGACAGTTGATGTGATGACTGAGACGGCTCGTAAATGACGAACAGGCGGGTCGTGTATGCAGCGTGGAAATGCTGGACAAAAGTTTGCTTCATGTCCCGGGTGGAACAGAGCAGGACTGTGCAAGATTTCATCACGTTACTCAGAATGACGTGCGATTTAAAACTTATGAGTTGTTTATTTCTGGAAATTTTCATTTAATAATTTTAGACTGCAGTTCACTGTGGGTAACTGGAACCACGGAAAGTAAGACAAAGGATAAGCAGGGAAATACTGTACTTCACCATGGGACTCGGAGTAGCGGCAGTGGACGTGCAGAATGAGCCAAAGTAAACATTTGCTGCTTTAAAACATTGACATTTGAGGGACGTTTGTCACTCAGTGTAAGGTAACTGATCATTACTGGAACATGAAATTAGAAAAATAAATCACTGGAACAAAATTGGCTATCAGAACACAGAAATAGGTGTTAGCATAATTCAATAAAGAATCAATAGGTTATTTAATAAAAGGTATTGCCACAGTTGACTATCTGTCTAGAAGATAAAAATAAGAGGCCCTAAACTCATACATATTTTGGACCACATGATAGAATAAAGTTTAGATGGTTGAGTATTAAAAAAAATTAAAAGGGTTAATGCAAACAGAAAACCTAGCACACTACAAATAAGGCTTAAAGAGATTCTCTTTTTAACCAAGGCTTGAACCCCCCAGATATGTTCTAAAGAAAAATTGGCATATTGGATTATAGAAAAATTTAAACCTTTGTATAGCAAAAGCTACCATGAAAAACGCCAGTAGACAAACAGGTGAGGTGGAAAAATTCTATTATGCAGATGGTAATATGTTACTAATTATAATAGAAAATGAGCTACTAGAAATTTTCAGGAAGGGAACAAATAATGCAAAGAAAATTAAATATAATAATTAACAGAAGTGCAAATTTAAAGACCAGGAAACATATGAAAAGATTTAATTCACTAGTAGACAAATGTAAATAAAAGTAACAATAATACATCACTTTACATTACACAGAAAACATGTAAGATATAAAGCTTATTTCTAGTAGGTATGTGAGGTAAAAGATACTTTAAAACCTTTCTGATGAAAATGATAAATGATACTATCTTTTTTAAAGAAAATAATCGGGCAACATTTATTAAAATTATAAAGAAAAATATATATATACCTTTTGACAAGGAAATCTCACTCCTCAATTTAGACCATAGAAATCAAGTACTAGAACAAAGGAGATTCCTTCCAGCTTTATTTGAAGTGGGAAAAGGATAGACAAACAAAAGAACAAACTTATGTATATATATATCTCCCTATATGTACGTGACATCACATTTCTGCAGTGTACATGAATCCTGAGGCAGGGAGGGAGGGATGGAGTGGGAGAGGATAAACGTGAGAGAGGTACATTCATATGCAAAAACATGCTAGGAGGAATTTCAAAAAAAATAATGACTGAGAAAATCATGATGCAAAAAATTTTCTATAACATATGTTTCTATAAAATAAACAAGAAAACCCACAACCCCATGTATGTATATCTGGCAACTTAACTTTAATCAGAGGTTGGGGACAAGGACTGGGGTGAACTTACTTTCTGTGCAAGGTGATAGCTAACTAGGAGTGAGGAAAGAGAAAGGATGAGGAACGCCAATACAGGGCTGTCATGTCAAGAGCCCATATCTCCAACAGGTGATGTCAGCACATTTCTGCTGGGACCGCTGGGAATCATACAGGAGCTCTCCCAGAATTGTCAGTCTGAAGAAGGGGAAGCGGAAGGATTTCCCCCAGCATCTCCCGTCCCCAGGTGGCTGAGGGTTGCCCTGCTCTTCTCCATGGTGCTTGCTATCTTTATAGTATCACGTGATCATGGGGTTGAGGGAGAGGAAGAGATAAACTGATGCATTCTGGTTGTTAATATGGATCCACGTGATAGTAAAGAGGAAGACTGAAGACACCTGCATAGTAAAGCAAAAAAAAGAAAGACAAAGAAGAAAAATAGACTTCATTAAGCAAGGAACACACATACATGCATATAATCACATTTGCATGTTGCTGTAAATTATTTATGTGGGTAGGTATAAAAATGTGTGTAAGGAATACATAGTATCCTAATAAATATTTCCTAAATTGGATAAAAGAGAACAGATATATAGCTTATCCAATCATGATTTAGATCACTTTAAATTATAAAACCTGATTTTTAATTTATAATTGTTACTATATGAAATTATAATAGTTAATTATCGAATATTAAAAAGATAAATAGGAGACGGGAGAAAATGATTTAAAACGTTTCTGCTGCTTAAATTAAATTTTAATTTAAAAAATACTTGTCTTATAAAAAAGCAATATAAGTACTTTTTTTTTACATATAGGAAACCAAAGAAATTTAAGAGTAATCTATTATGTGTGTGTATTTTTTTTCTATGTATATAATTATCCCTTAAAATGGGATCATGCTGTATATACTGTTTCTTTATCTGTTTTACTCCATTCTATTAATCTGTTTTATTTTTATCAAAGCACTTATTTTCAAAGCATTTTATCAAACATCTGACATTATCTTGAACTCACTAAAAGGTAAACTGTGAGATTAAGGATTTTACCTGTCTTGTTCATTGCTTTATCATCGGTACCTAGGGGAGTCCCTCACACAAAGCAGATATTGAATAAATACAAATTATGAAAGAATAGTTTATTTTTCATTGAATTTGATACATGTGGTTTAGGGGATAAAAGCTACACCATTATAAGGAAGTATAAAGTTATTCAACTACTGACCTAGTGTTGTACATTTAATTTTATTTTCAAAGTTATCACCATTAGAAACAATGCTGTACATTCTTATAGCTAATCTTGGCACACAATCTTTGTTATTTCCTTGATTTAAATTTCTAGACATGAGATTGACAGGTCAAAGTGTATGCATATTTTAAGTATTTTCATATACTTTGCCAAATTGAGATATCTAACCTTTTTTCTCTTCTATCAGCTTTGCATGAGACTGTCTTGAACCTTTACCAACACTGTGCATTATCATTTACCATTGCCAGTTTGAAAGATGAAAACTGGCCTCCTATTTTGTTTATATTTGCATTTCTTAGATAATTAACAAGTTTGGACTTTATTATAGTAATTTATAAATTACTCTTTCATATCTTATGCCAGTCTTAAAGGAGTCTGTCTTTTTTTGACTGATTTCTTCGGGGTTTTCAAATAAGAAAAGCATTAATCGTTTGCCTGTCATGTTATAAATATTCTTCCCAGTTTGTAATTTGCCTTTTATTCACAATGATAATTTTCTAATGGTACTCAAACTTAGTTTTTCAACATCTATCACCTCAGTCAGCAACTTGTGCCAAGAAATCTCAAATAAGTTTAAACAAAAAGTCTTCCTTTTATTACCTAATTTTTTGGCTTATTTCTTGTATATTCTTTTGAATTAACTTCTTTTTAAAAATACGCTTAACATCTGTGGATTTCTACAAAGCATTTGAAAAAAATCACTCATGATACATAATTGTGAACATAACATAGACAGATGTTGATGGAATACTGTCATTAGGTAGCGCTGCCGTTTAAATCACACTTGAGCAGTGTCGATTAACAGATCATGCCAACTCAGAAGCAGGGATCTATTGACCTACCATGTGGACTTTATCTCTGACTATGCCTTGTACTTCCAACTCTTCATTAAAGTGTTAATGATATAGAAGATCTGCATATAAAATCTATGGGTGAAATCAAGCTGAAGGGGATAGTAAATTTACTTTGACAGCCAGATTTCTAAAAGATTTCCATAGACTGTGTAACAAAATGATAGTATGACACCTCTCTGATTCAACTCCTGTGAAACTGCACATTCTCCATTCTCTACAGTCCCCTCAGCAAGGAGTGCATGGTGCAAAAATGTATGAGGAGGGACGTTTTTGGAGAGGCTGATAAGTGCCCACTGGCGTCTGACTCCTATCTGAGAAGTATGGAGGGGAAGAGGTCTGGGGTGTCCATGTGCTCCGAAGATGGGGCAGCATGAGTGCACGGACTGTCCCAGAGTGTTGTGTGGGCAAGAAATATATTAGGGTTTCCTGTTCACAAGATATGAGCCAAGTGAGAGAGAACTTCCCTTAGATTAAGCTTAGTACTTGCCCAAGTAAAATGCCTGTGGTGGGAAGAGGATCTCAACAGATGGGTGCACCACAGCAGGCTAAGGGTAACAGCCAGAGACACAAATTGGCTGGGTGAAGGGCCCTGAGGATGAGAGCTTCACAGCCATGGGAGGGGCACAGAAAAACTCACAAATGTGTTAAAAGAATTTGAGTAGTTGATCATGGGTCAAGTTTAGACAGAGGCACCGTTGAATAATACTCAAGTCTCTGGAGTTCTCAGGGCAGTACCAGTAAGAGTAAACTATTTCCTGACTGTTTCCTGCTTTATTCCCTGCAACCATTCCTAAACTTAGAGGAATCAGAACACAGTCTTAAATAGGGTGGGGAAAGCAGGCCACACCATCCCTTCCTTAACAGCAGGAGTCCTACTTTCAGGGAAGCCTTAACCAGTAGATTTAATTTCCAATTAATTTGGAATGTTTTCTCTTTATTACTAGGATTAGACATTTCAATTACTGAAAATTATGGATCTGATACCATTTGTGGAAGGATGAAAATGACTGGAAAACTTTCTATCACTAAAAAGGGAGCAGAAAAATTATTGCCTCTGGCCTAAATTTCATTTATGTGTAGGAGAAAAACTTGTCCCACAGAGTAGGTTTGAATGCACAATAGGGAGAACAAAACAATTATTTTCTGATCCACTGGCGATCCTGTTTCTTCAACATGATGGAAAGAATTATAGCTATGGACTCAAATGAATAAGAACATATTTCAGAAGAAAAAATTTTAAAGCTGGCCAAAGGTCAGACACTTTATTAAGTAAAAATGCAAGGAAATTGATTGTGGTTTATGAATGTGTTCATTTAGTGATCATTATTGAACTGTATAATTACCATTTGTATATCCTTCTGTTTATCTGATATAATTTATTTTTTTTAAAAAACTATTTTTTAAAAAAGCCGTAGTTTGAAAAATCCATTTGAAAATGACTATGAATTTCCCCTTGAAAAGAGCAGCAGGGTCTTAGGTGACCACAAGTGTATGAGCCTGGTGAAATCTGACTGCTCTAGCCTCCATGTACACAAACTGGGCACTGAGACCCAGGGACAGCTGAGAGCTCTGTCTCATACAGTCATTGCATTCCTGATGCCTAGAAACGTCCACAATTCTCACAGTAGATTTACACATTGAAAAAGGGTTTCTATTCCAAAAAGAGAGAAAAAAAGGTGATAAAGTTTCTAATTAGGAACCTTATAGGCATCTTCTCCCAGATCATACCTGCTTCCTCAGCATTAAAATCCCAGCGGAATCTGCAGCAAGGTTAAGATGGCTTCTCTCTCATCTGGGCTGCTTCTCTGTTTCTCTCTCCTTCCCTCTCCTGGCAATCAGCCCTCACTGAGTGCAGCAGGAGTCCAGCCAGCTGGAGCATGGTTTATGCCCAACCAACAATGCCCCAGGAAAGGGAAGGAGAAAGAAAAAGGGGAGAGATGCCTAAGAGGAAATCAACTGGACCCTGGCTCAGTCTGTCTCCCACTGCTTAAACTGAGCTGCTAATCTTTGAGCTTTCAAGTGAAATTTAGATTTTGGGAAAACAAGTATGTAGCAACATGAGCTTAAAAACTTCCCAGTATTTACAGAGTTTTCTGATAAGACTAGTGGTGATATTAACAGATGTGGTTTCTAAAAATATTGTACAATAAAATGAGTCAAATATTTGAAAGAGCTGCATAACTCAATAAAACAGTATTTTTTAAATGACCAAAATCATGCTTGAGTAAAAGATCCATTGAAAGTACAAGATAGACTAATATAAGATAGAATAATAAGCCAAAAGTTTATTGATGTTGTTTGAAATTCAACATTGTAACTGAACTTTGAGAAACTACCATTTGTTGAATTTTGGTGTAATATCAAAGAAGAATATCCACTATTATCCAGAAAAGCTACTAAAATACCCCTTCCTTTTTCTGCTGCATATCTGTGTGTATGAGACCAGATTTTACTGATAAACTTGAACTAAAACTACATATTTAAATGGATTGAATACAGAAGTAGATGGGAATCCATCTGTCTTCTTTTAAGCCAGATATCAATAGATTTCAAAGATAAAACAATGCCACTCTTCCAACTGCTTTTTTGGTTTTTAAAAATGTAGTAATTTTTATAAAATATGTTGTTTACATTAACATATAGTGAGTTAATTATTCTTATTTTAAAATAGATTAATAAATATATTTTTTTATTTCTGTTTTAATTTCTAATACAGTAAATATTGACAAATATGACCCACATAAACAGAAGCTTCTTCATGTTCTCAATAACTTTTAAGAGTGTAAAGAAGTACTGAGACTAAAATATTTGGAAAAAATAATAACATCACACTTCTCAAGCTAACTGAAAACTTAATAAGCTAGTCTCTCTTTCAGGAATTTTCCTTAGCCAATTCTACTCAATTTCTTCCGAATGGCCATCTCTTTTGTGTTAGCCAAGACTCAGCCTTTACATCTTCTCCTTAATACTTAAATTAACATAGATTCATCTTCTCCCAAACAGTGAAAGGCATTTCTCTTCTCTGGTTCTATATCACATTATTTATAAATTAAATAATCGTCCTTATCATAATGTGTTTTTTTTTGTTTGTTTGTTTGTTTTAAATTTTTTATTTATTGCAGTAACATTGGTTTATAACATTGTATAAATTTCAGGTGTACATCATTATACTTCTGTTTCTGCATAGATTACATCATGTTCACCGCCCAAATACTAATTACAACCCATCACCACACACATGTGCCGAATTATCCCTTTCGCCCTCCCCCCTGCCCCCTTCCCCTCTGGTAACCACCAATCCAATCTCTGTCTCTATGTGTTTGTTTATTGTTGTTATTATCTACTACTTAATGAAGGAAATCATACGGTATTTGACCTTCTCCCTCTGACTTATTTCGCTTTGCATAATACCCTCAATGTCCATCCATGTTGTCACAAATGGCTGGATTTCATCCTTTCAACCCACACATCTATGGACAGCTAATCTTTGGCAAAGGAGCCATGAACATACAATGGAGAAAAGAAAGTCTCTTCAACAAATGGTGTTGGGAAAACTGGATAGCCACATGCAAAAAAATGAAAGTAGACCCTTACCTTACACCATGCACAAAAATTAACTCCAAATGGATTAAAGACTTGAATGTAAGACCTGAAACTATGAAACTTCTAGAAGAAAACATAGGCAGTACACTCTTCGACATCGGTCTTAGCAACATATTTTCAAGCACCATGTCTTACTGGGCAAGAGAAGCAATAGAAAAAATAAACAAATGGGACTACATCAAACTAAAAAGCTTCTGCACAGTGAAGGAAACCATCAACAAAACGAAAAGACAACCTAACAATTGGGAGAAGATATTTGCAAACCATACATCTGATAAGGGCTTAATCTCCAGAATATATAAAGAACTCATGCATCTCAACAACAAAAAAACTAACAACCCAATCAAAAAATGGGCAAAAGACCTGAACAGACATTTCTCCAAAGAAGATATACAGATGGCCAACAGACACATGAAAAGATGTTCAAAATCATTAACTATCAGGGAAATGCAAATCAAAACTACAATGAGATATTACCACACGCCCGTCAGAATGGCTATAATTAACAAGACAGGAGCTCTCATAATGTGTTTTAATTGTTGGCATTCTTGACTGTCTACTCCACAGGATGGAAAGATCCCCGGTGGTACTGCCTTATTTTCCTTGGGGACAGGAATTAGACAATTTCTATCCCTACCTCATCAATACCTACCTTAGTCTTGTATATGACCTGTGCTTAAAAGTATTTCATAGAAGCATGAATCTGATTTTTGTGGAATTTCTAAATAGTTTGAAAATGTTAATGGATATGTTCAATTCAAGGTATTTCTGTCTAATCGAAGGTCTCATTCCCAGGGGATGGTAGTTGTATCATGACATATTTCCAATGTTACCTGTAGTAGTAAAGATGTGTCATAGAGGGCCATTATTTGAAGACTTGTAGCCACTGCAATGTTACCTATTTTCTATAATACTGTGTAATAAGCAAAACCTTATTTCTCAGTATTTCCATGGTAGTACTGGTCAACCTTATATCTTAAGGCCTATTCTGAGAGTGAAATGCAAAGAATGTGATCTTTTTGGCCTTTGCTTTCCTCATCTTCAATTTCATTTTCCTTATCTTACTTTTTTACCACACCGCAGATTATCAGGAGCTAAGATACTAGAAGGGCAATTTAAATTCCTTAATAAACAAATTATTCTTATCTAATCTGTTGCAGTGACATTAAGTGTCCCTTGTATTGACAACTACCCAGAAGATGCCACTTCAAAGAATTTGTCCTTCACTGAGTGCTTTAAAAAATGTCACTACTGAGAGCATGCACAGCAGCTATGCTAATCGAGCAGACACATGTTCTGCGGAGCACAGGGATAGCCTTAGCTCTGAGGCCTGTCATGTTTTAGGGTTCTGCCTCTTGAATGGCTGCCTTTTTTGCCCAAAATAAATCATACCATCTCACATTGCTGCCTGGCACATTGATACATGCCTGCTGCTCCAGCTCTGTCTGAAGACGTGATTCCATATGTCACCAGGCCGGCTTTCAACTCATGCTTCCTGAGGTGACCCTACTTCATCTGAGATGCTCAGGAGTTACTCAGATGTCATGCTGTCAGTCATCCTATAGACATGCCTGTAACAGGATGCTTGGTTTCATTGCTTCAGGACTTCCTCATTATTGATCTTCTGTTGCCATTTGCTATCAAGCTTCATGCGTAAGTGACTCTGATAGAACTTCTTAAGAAGCTAAAGGTCGCATACAGATTCAAGTCTTGTAGTCAAAAAAGGTTAAAAAGACCACTAATCTTTAGAAACTTTAGCTTGATAGTCCCTCTAAGCCAAGTTTCTCAAGAATGTTGGATGTTGGAGTTTCCTTGATATACGTTCTCTATTTCTTAGATCACTTGCTGATTGTCTGAAAGGAAAAATAAGAGTATAACTTTGTAGCTTCTTTAAAACCACAGAATCAAAGAACTTTAGTACTGGGAAGAATATGTTCTTGACTGCAATCTCTCATTCATGCTATTAAAAAAGATTTTATACGGAGAGGGAGAGAGAGAGAGAGAATGAGAGAGAGAGAAGACAGAAGTGTAGCGTGGAAAAGACGAACATTATAACTTCAAGACTCTCCATGAAATAACTTGATTTGTGATTTGCAATTTCAGTGAAAAATTTATAATTTTTACATTGTTAAAAAAATGTACTATGATATATTTCAAAATTTACATGATAAATTTAATGAGTTGTATGGGGATCTTTATGGTGTTTCTTCCAATGAAGCTTTTATATTTCCTCTTGGATATTTGGATACTGTATTAAGATTTTCTGGGTTACTTTCTTTTGTTCAATTCAGTCTGTACTGAGTGTGTGCTTGTGTACATACGTGATAAACAGCACACGGTCAAGAATCTGCAGTTTGCGTCCATTCTGCCCTATTTAATAGGTAGTGTAAGCAGTCTTAATGTTTTCATAGGTAAAGTTGAGCTACTAATATCATAATCCCTCTCTCCTAAAACTTTGGCATGGCCTTTTTAAAAATATTAACCTATAAAAATTTATACATTATTTTATGTATTTCTATAAAATTATCTACAATAATCAATATAATAAATTCAGGAAATTAATACTAGCTCCAAATCTATGTCATAACATTTACCATTTGGCTCAAAATGCACTTATAAAATGTGGTATAACTACTGTGACTTTATAATTTGTTTTAATGTTGTTTCTAGCAAATTCTATCGTGCTATCAATAGATAGATTCCAATGTAAGCCCTAAATGTACTCAAGTGTTTATATGAAAATAACTAGTGGGGCATAAAATTGCATGTTTGTAACTCTGGGAGTGATAATTCTACAAATGTGTAAACCAGTGACTAATATTGTAAATAAGAAAGTCCAAGAGATAATTGTAGTATGTTGTTTGGATATATGCAAATCTAACAAGTATCAGTTTCAAGTTCCTAATAAAATTCACAAACTGCATAAATTCTTCTCTCCTCCAGTAAAATATATGCAAAAATCATATTTTAAGAACCACATATAAATGCTAGTTACTTATTAAAATTTCAAAAATTACCTTGTTAAACGATCTGAAACACCTCTTATAATTAGCTATGATCGTAAAAGCTAATTAATGCCAACAGTATGTTACTACCAAAAGTACAATTTAAATAACTTTGTTACATGAATATTTAAACAAAAATTTCTTCAACTTCCAATTATTGGTGGGAAAACTGTTTAAATCTTTGATAATGACTTTTTCCTCAAGAACCAACTGGCTCCAAATTTTTCTCCTCTGATGAGCCCTGCTACAACAACCGCAGAATTGACACCCCACTCCTATGCCCACCCCAGTCTATGATCCCGTTAGTCTCTCTTCTCTAATTTTCTTTTGGGGAAGAATAAGTGAGAGGACTGTACCTTGAAAAGTTTGGAAAACATAAAAATGAACAAAAACAAACACACAACACTACAGATGTGTATTCTGGAAGTAATAAAAACAGTTTATGATCAGTCTGGTTCTAGTTGTGTTAGGGTCTCTTAACCCTTTACAAGCAGGCAAATACTTATATTCAGCTATTTGATTCTGAATCTTGGAGTGATTTTGGCTTCAGCCAAAGCTAATGTGAACAAAGGAAATAGTAAAGGAAAAGTAAGAATAGAGAGTGGACCGAGGGGGACAGCGAGGATAAAGGCAGAAGGGCTGATCTGAGTCCAGGGACGAAGTAAGGAAGCCTTTTCCATATTCCATTTCCTGGAGCCTTGATATTAGGGTCCAAATTTCTAAGTCATTTTAATGAACCACTGTGACTGTATATTGGGAGAAAGTGAAGAGACCACTTACACATTCACCTCCTTGGACACCAGTGCTAGTCTAGCATCTCTAGGTTTGAGAGGACCTCGATGTGGGTGGCTGTATATGTAAGAACAGGGCAGGGCTAAGGGATGTCTTTGGAATTTGAATCCAAACAATACAATACTCTTTGCTTTGGAATATTGTTTTGCCCTAGCTCACAGATTATTTACTTATACTGCAAGATCCATCAGGTCAAATGTCATCTGATTCACTCATTCATTTTTTCATTGATTCACTCATTCATTCACTCACTCATTTATTTACTCTCCCAGCATGTGAGCGACTTGATTGAGCATTATCAGAATGGCCAAACCTGAAGCAGTTGCTAGTAATACAAATAAAAAAAAAATGCAGGCCTTCTTCTTAAGGACACAAAAAACAACCAAGGAAGATAGACAAGTAAATAGTTAAAATAGTTTAGTAGGACACTGGTTGCAAGAATAGATTGTTCATGGATGCGATGAGGGTACACAGGCAAGACGATCCCAATGTGAAATATTGCTGATTCTGCTCTCCCAGTTACATCAAACTCCATCTCCTTAACTTCCCGCATCCTAGTCATACTTCCAGGGGAGCATCTGCCGGACTATTTTAATCATACATAGGATTGTCTCCTTCACTGGACAATTAACTACTTGAGAGCACAAACTAAGTTTGGTCATCTTATCATCTCCACACTGAGCACAGCTCCTAAAATGTGTTTGCTAAATGGATGAATAAAGCAAAGACATTAGCTGACCTCAGCTGCCTCAGTTAGTCTCGTATGCCTCTTTAAAGCATTATTCTCCAAATCTTCTCTTCTCAAAATGATTATATCTTTGACAAATGTGATACAGTACAATACAATATGATACAATGTGTGATACAAAATCCTTCATACAATAGCCAAAATTAATTTGCCTGGACACCATTCATAATTTCCTCTCACCAGAGCACTGGAATTATTTCCAAAGAGAAACTTGTTTGATTACAGTCCCCATTGCCTCTAAATTGGGAGAGCTCCAAGTATGATAGAATTCAACATATGATGCAAACACATGTAGCCACGAAACGTCTTTCTCTCTCACCACTAAGTCCCTGCTGCTAAATTTATCAACCTGCTGTTCTGAGTCTGCCATCACACAAAAAATGTAAAAGGCAAGAGCAGCTATGCAACCGTATAGTCGTTTCCTATTGCTTCTGTAAAAAAATATCATAATCTTAGAGACTTGTAACAACACAATGTTATCATCACACAGTTCTGGAGGTCAGAAGTCTGAAATGGGTCTCACTGGGCTAAAATTAAGGTCTCAGCAAGGCTGCATGCCTTCCTGGAGGCTCCAGGAGTGAATCCATTTTCTTGCCTTTCCAGCTTCTAGAAGCTGTCAGCACTCCGTGGCTGGTGGGCCCACTTCCATCTTCAAATCCACCAATTGCTGGGTGAGTCGTTCTCACACTGCATCACTCTGACAGGCTCCTGCCTCCCTCTTTCACTTATAAGGACTTATGTGGTTAGCACTGGGCCCATCCGGATAATCCAGGATAATCTCCCCATCTCAAAGTTAGCTGATTAGCAAATTTCATTCCATCTGCAATCTTAGCTCCCTTTTGCCGTGGAATACAACATTTTACAGGTTGCAGGGATTCGAGTGGACATTTTGGGGGTGCGTTATTTTGCCTACCTTACCCCCTCTCCTGTGCCTGCTGGAGTGGTCACTCCTATGAAAGGTTGTCAGGGCATCCTTGATGTATAAATTCTCACCTCCTGCACCATCATGCTATTAAACAGCAGAGAACGAGTTCGTTCTTCGCCTATGCCCAAAAGAAGGGGGTTCTCTAATCACAGAATTTGATATAGTCTTTTTATATCAGGATGGTTTATTCCAAAAGGGAGAGAGAAGTTTGCAAATGCTGGCATGTGCTTCCCCAGGATGAACTTACATTCCCTACACACTGCTGAGGAGAGAGGTGGAGAAAACTTCTTACACTTTGGGCTTTGGCTGTTATCTCGGGTGTCACAAACTGGATTGCTTGCATGAGAGTTCTTTGGTCTTTCTCAGTTCCTTTAGAGACTTCATTGCATCCTTATGGGGCTTCGGGCTGTCAGCTGCTCTCTCTCCACACCGCCCCGCTGCCGCTCTGTTAGATTTCTCCCCAGCGCTGCTATCAGAACAAATGTGTCAGCACTTTGTAACAGATGGTTGCCTTCAACAATGAACACAGTCTCTTAATCTATCACACAGGCTTCAAGAAATGCTGGATGCACATCTCACAGACAGGCTGGCTGCACGGCGAAGTACAGGCTAGGGAAAACGATTGTGCCCACGGGATTCATGGGGCAGAAGCCATGTACGATGGCAGCAGAGAGCCGTACTGCTATGCTTTCCTTTGCCAAATTCAGCCAAGAAAAGGGCATAAGTCCTAATGTGGTAAAGATCTGCTCTGTATCAAAGACTTAGCTAGTTTAATTTACAGCTGGATAGAAACCCATTCTTCCACCCACCAGCTGTCCGACTTGGAACAAATCACCAAACCTTTTCAAGTTACATTTATCTGAAAAGTAGAGATGATTACCTTTTACAGTTTTTGAGAAGATTGTTTATATAGAATTTAATTTGAAGGTGGTAGGACAACAAACATAAGGAGCTATTATTTTGTTGTTTCTGTTAAATATAATATTGCCAGGCTTAATTAAATTCATCTGAAGCTTGGTATTAGTTAGACAGTGGTTCTCAACAGGGTCCTCGAAAATTATTTGGAAATGTGTGTTATTTTGTATTGCCACAAAGAGTAGCAATGCACTGAGTTTTAGTGGGTTGGATCCAAGTGAGTTAGATACCCAACAAAATTCGTAAGACAGGCTTGCACAATAAAACATCGTTCTAAGTCCTCCCTACCTGGCAATGAAATATCCCCTTAATGTACCTGTAGGTGGATGAATATTTGAGCCTACAACTTAATACTCTTTTGAAACATAAAGTATTTTTTGCTGGGCTTTAATATCCATGGAATTATCCAGAAACACAATTCTCATGTAAATTGTGTGAAGAGTGAACTTTGTTTTGTTCAGATATTGACCAAAAGTTGTTCACAATTCTAGGAAATCAAAATACCAACAGCCACACCACTCCAGGCATATACAACCAGTCCAACATATGTATCAATCTGCTTTTGTAACTGTAATATGCACAATAACTTTTTTATATAAAAATATCCTTATTTATGCCTTATTTCAAAATGTCAAAACTACTGAAAAAGCGTGAACTCTAGTTGAGTTTTCCTTTCTTTAATATAAATTTCAGTGGGTGCAAGTGTCCAACTAAGATATCGTCTAGTATGTTTGTCCCCCAATCATTTCCATAGTAAAATGCATCTGATTTTATTATAAATTCCTTTTTTTCATTCATTTTAAAGATTGAATATTTGTTTTTTTGTTTACTTATGTGTGAATGTAGATTATACCATCTATGTATTTTTTTAAGTTTGTAGATTGACTATATTATTGTTTAACATATCATTTTAGGAAAAGAACAGATTATAACACTGAAAGCAATGCATTTGGAATTAGGCAGGCCTGAGATTAAATTTAATTTCCAACTCCCGGTAACTATCTGATATCAGCTGATATTGACCTCTTGACCTTCTGTTCCTTAAAATTATTGTGGCAACTGTGGAAGTGAGATAAAAATTACAATGTACAGAATTTCTTGTTTGTAATGTAGTTGGAGTTATCAATGTATTTATTTGTGGTTTGCATTTATTAAATCTTATTTAAGAAAGTCCTTCTCACTGCAGAGTTAAAGATATTCTCGTATATTGTTTTCAAAAACATATTGTTTTGCTATTCCTATTTAAATTCATGACTCATATGGAATCCAATTTTTTATTGACCATATATTATTTGCACTACATTTATAAAAACTTTTTATTTTGAAAAAATTGCAGACTTATAGAACAGTTACAAAAATAGTACAGAAAATTCACTTCTTTCCTCCTCCAAGCTTCCTCTAATGTTAGCATCTACATGTCCATAGTATAATTACAAGAAGCAGGACGATGCTGTCATAGGACTCTAGTAACTAAAAATAAACATTGTGTTCAAATTTCACCAGTTATATGTAATAAATTTTTGTTTATCAGTTAAGATAGAGATCGTTTCTTGTTTCTCACTTGGATAACTAATTGTTTTCCTTGTACTATGTATTGATTATTTTCCCCACTGATATGAAATGACAGCTCTGATATATTTCAGGTTTTCATATATGCACAGATCTGTTGCTGGACTTTCTTTTCTTTTCTATTGGTCTATTTATTGATCCCTAAATCTGTAACACCCATAAAATTTAATATAGCTTTACAAGTATATATAATGTACTTAATATTTAGAACATATTTACAGATATTCAATATATAATAGGATAAATCCTGTCTTCTTCTTCTTCTGGAGTGTCTCAGTCGTTGTTGGTCCTTGATTCTTCCATATAATTTTGATATAAAGAACATGATAAGTACGCAATAATTTTCTAAATGAGATGGTGTGAATGAACTAAGTGCAAGAATATCTTCAATATTTATTTTTCTCAGTGATTACAACAATTACCAAATAGATAGTGGATTTATATCAAAATATTTCTTAAAATGTATTCCATCCTCCAGTGTGTATATTAAATTTAATTTGCCACCAAGCTGTCTAGGTATCTAGTTTTATTACATCACTCTGGAGTCTTTCAGAATCTTTTAAATTCTTCACTCACTGAATGTTATTTATCCTCAACAAATTTTGCTTTTTAACTAATCAAATAATCTGTTAATCATCGTTAATAAAGTATATTAAACAACATAAGTATAAAAATGAAACCAAATCTTAATTTTTGGACTTATCAGAAATGATCCACTTAATTCTACTACATATTTTTTATCTCAGTTACTGTTTAAATGCATGTGTACTTGTATTAATGACATATCATTTTAGTCAACACACAATGCTTAAACAGTTAAATTCACTGGTCATTTTAACCATTGTCTAATTTATTTAAAATATTTAATAATGTTAACACTGAGTTATAAGAAAACAAAGAACTTTCACCAATTTCTTATAATATTATTAATATCAACATTAAAAAACTGAACAATTTAAAAATCGGATAAAGTTAGCTCTCAAAATGCAATAATATTTGGCCCTTGTTAACTGGAAACTAATTTTTAGTACTATTTTCCTTTGCATTACACAATTTTAAGTAAAGTTTTTCTTGCAGCTTAACACAATATAGTTTAAAAATCCTAAATGTACAGCTAAATGAGTTTTCACAAAGTGAATACATTCAGATAACCACTAGATTAAAAAATAGAATATAATCAAGCACCCAGAAGCTACCCACCACGCCTTTTAGGTCATTGCCCCTAGTTCCTTTCCAAAGGAACTGCCATATTAAACTCATAAACCATCAATAAGTTTTACCTTTTAAAAAACTTTTATGAATGGATTGATACATTAAAGACTCTTTGTATCTGACTTCTTTCACTCAACTGTATGCTTATGAGATTGATCGTTCATCTTTTGCATAATAGATCATTGTTTGAATAAAAGCTATAATGTATTTATCCATTTGACAGTTGGGTTTTTCCAATTATTGGATAACATGAACAGTGCTTCTGTGAACATACTCATACATGTCTTTGTCCATATGTGCATTAAAATCTATTGAGTAAATAGTAGTAGATGTCTGGATGATAAGGTATAAATATATCCAACTTTCGTAGAGAGAGTCAAAGAGCTTTTAAAATTGTAAAAAAATCAGCTTCTATAAGACCTGCATGAGTTACTGCATCAGTTACTCCTTACCCATGCCAATCTTGGTATTTTCTGTCTTGTTCATGTCAGTAATTTTTAAGTGTAGAGTGGTTAGTTCATTGTTTTTTTTGCATTTCCCTGATTGATAATAAAGTTGAGTAACTTTTCATATGTTTATTAACCATTTGGATATTCTCCTTTGCACACTGTTCTATTTAGGTATTTAACACATTTTTTTATGTAACTATTTTATAAGTATTCTTTATATAGTTTGGATAGTAGTCCTTTGTTGCAGGAATATACATTCAGATCCTGTCTATCTATCACCACCTCCATAGCTACCACCTTGTCTTGAAACATCATCATTTTTTACCTGGACTAGTTAAAATAATATCATAATATCTTAAATTGTCTTACTTCTTCTACTATAGTTATGTTTGTTTTTAACAAACCTCTTCATTGAAGTATACTGTACATAGGGCAATGTCCACAAATTTTAAATTTACAGCTAGATGTGTTTCCCACAACTTTTAATATGTCACATTTAATCATATTCCAGTTCAAAATATTTTCTCATTTCCATAGTTATTTCTTTTTTAACTCATGAGTTATTTAAAAATGTAGTAATTAATTTTCTTACACTTGGAGATCCTCTACTTATTGATTTCTAGATTAATTTCACTATATTCAGACAACACACTCTGAATGATTTCTACTCTTAGAATGAAATACTGGTTTTACGGTCCAGCACACAGTCAGTTCTATGCAGTGTTATCTATATGTCAATTAGGTCAAATTTCTTGATATAGTTCGGATCTTTCATATTCTTACTGATTTTGTTTAATCTCTCCTTCTATTGGATACTAAGACGGGCACATCAGAGGATCCCAATTTGGCTATGATTTTGTTTTCTTTCTTTTCAGTTCTATCAATTATTGTATCATGTTTTAAAGCTATGTTGTTAGGTCCGTCCAGGTTCATAATTGCTGTAAGTTGATACATAACATTACAAAATGTCCTTTTTTATCCTCTACTAATTCTTCTTACTTTAATGTCTACCCTGATATTGCTAAACTATATCAGATTTCTTTGAGATAGTATTTGATTTGTTCATTTTTCCTTACTTTCAAGCTTTATGTGACTTTTATATTTAAGAATATCTCTTTTAAGTAGTATTTATTTGAGACTTTTTAGTCCAGTCTGTTAATCTTCACATTTTAATTAAAGTACTTAATCCATTTCATCTAAATTTACATCACTGACACTTCATTTAAATCTGTGTACATTCTGTTCTGTATTCCCTTTTTCTCCTTCCTTGCTTTCTTTTATATAACAGAATAGTTACTTTTATCATTCCATTCTATTTTTTAATTAATTTATTTTATTAGCTACCTTATTAACATCCATAAGTCAGTAATGTCTAATATATATAAGTGCTTTTCCCAATTTCAAGGCAAAAAAAATTAGAAAATTTTAACTGCTTCATATTCTATTAATTTTGTGATTTAATTCCATATATTTTAATTTTTTTTCTTATTTATTTATTTTTTTTGTGTGTGAGGGAGATCAGCCCTGAGCTAACATCCGTGCTCATCTCCCTGTTTTTGCTGAGGAAGACTGGCTTTGAGCTAACATCTATTGCCAATCCTCCTCCTTTTTTTCTTCCCCAAAGCCCCAGTAGATAGTTGTACGTCATAGTTGCACATCCTTCTATTTGCTGTATGTGGGACATGGCCTCAGCATGGCCGGAGAAGTGGTGCATCAGTGCGCACCTGGGATCCGAACCCAGGCCACCAGTAGCGGAGCGCACGCACTTAACTGCTAAGCCACCGGGCCGGCCCGAATTCCATATATTTTAAACACAACATGAAATTATTGTTATTGTTTTATGTAGTCAATATTCATTTAGACTTACCCCACATATAACATTTGTTATTTCCTCATTACTTTCTGCATTTCCATGCTGTCCTTCTTCCTTAAGAACTTCTTTTATTATTTCTTTTGGTGCAATTTCTGCTGGCAACAAATTCTGTCAGTTTCTTTTTTTTTTAGAAAATTCTGAATTTTGCCTTTACTTTTTATTTGTGTAAGTGTATATGTGTGTGATTATAATGGGATGACCAATGAAAACTAACGG